>NW_008704501.1:451188-468509 GCF_000326865.2 Helobdella robusta | reverse complement strand
ATACATACATACATACATACATACATACATACATACATACATACATACATACATACATACATACATACATACATACATACATACATACATACATACATACATACATACATACATACATACATACATACATACATACATACATACATACATACATACATACATACATACATACATACATACATACATACATACATACATACATACATACATACATACATACATACATACATACATACATACATACATACATACATACATACATACATACATACATACATACATAGTGTACAGCGTACTACACGCAAATGCTGAAAGCTCTACGTATATACAACGCGAAACATACGCATACAATAAAACTACGCTGAAAAAATACAAAGAGATATAGGGGAACACGCACGCACGTGCACTCTATGTACACACACACACACACACACACACACACACACACACACACACACACACACACACGTTGTACACTTGCTGTCCCGTGGGATGTTTGCATGATGATGAATCGCCTGTGCATGTGATGCATATGACGACGACGATGATGATGATGGTGGTGCTGTGGTGATGAAGATGGTGATGGTGACGATGATGAGGGTGTTGTGGTAGTGATCTCGATGATGATGGTGATGTTGTGTTGGTGGTGATGGTATGATGATGATGACGATGGTGGTGGTGATGATGACGATTGTGACGACGTGGTGGTGTTAATAAGTGATGTTGTTGTTGTTGGTGGTGGTGTTGCATATAGAATGAATAATGAATTGGGGTGGTGGAGGCATTCCTGATGATGATATCGTCGTCAGTGCAAATGATATTCACAGATCGGCGTCCTATTGAATGTACATACTGTGTTGGTCGTCATCAACACTAAACAGCATTAAAAAATTCAAATGCACAAAATACGAATGAATGATTGCACACATTCTCAGACTGTCACATCAGCGTACAACAAGTTTTAACGTTGTCCCAATGTATGCATATGCATGGTCTATGTCTATGTGGACGATCGACAAATCGAAAAACAGTCAGAAAGAGCGACATGCTGTTGCAATGGCCTCAACTACACCGGAATACGTCACTGTCCTTCCAACTCTTCACTCAGAATCCAGCCACCTACTCGTCGGATACTATCTCATCGTTGTGTCTCTACTGAAGATGTTCAATCTTTTGGAATTGTTCTGCTGAACCTGTTTGCTGGTAGGCAGGCTGGCGCCATTGAGGCTTTAAAACCATGCGTGGAAGCTTGCGTCAGCAGGAGGGAGAATAGCGCACAGACGGGAGATTAGATGGATGGCAACACATTTGGAGAAATACGCGCGAGGATGTGTTGGCGGGGACGCATGCATGCACCCGGCGGACAGGATGCATGCATGCATGCACCAGGTGGACAGGATGCATGCATGCATGCATGCACCAGGTGGACAGGATGCATGCATGCACTGCCTGTCGTCGTCCTGTCCACTTCGACATGCGTCGGAGGTTTGATGATGACGTCTGCAGTTGATGGGGTGAGACGATAATACTGATGGTAGTGGTGGTGGTGATGATGGTGGTGATAATTGATAATGGTCAGGATAATGATGATGATGGTGGTGGTTGGTGGGTGAAGATGATAACAATAATGTTGTCGATGATGATGATGTTGAATTTGATGAAGTTATGATGATGATGATGATGGTGGTAATTTCACGGTGATTGATTTTGATATTTGATGACAGTTCAATGATTCACTCCACTGTGCTGCGTTACGTAAGAATGGATTAACAGCCTTCACTAATGCACCAGAGATTGCAATTTAACGCTACCAGGTTCGACTGCGACACGCACACTTCTATTTGCAGTTCTTGCTTTCGACAATCATTCAGCACAGAGGAAGAAAGTAAATGTGGGAAGCAACTTCAGCACAACCGCTCAAACATCTTGCCTCGCGTTATTTAGTCAAGCTCAAATATTAATAACTGTAACGTTGTTAACAATGTTATTAACTGTTAAATGTGCAAACATCCAATAAATGCTGGTAGATGTATAAGTTTGTGTTTGTTTGTGTGTGCATATAAGATGTGCGTGTGCGTACGCCGGCGTGTGTACGCTGACGTGTTGGCGTACAAGTGTTTACGCAAGTGTGCGTGTTGTGTGTTGTGTGAGCAGACTATGTGGTTAAAAAAATGCTGGTTGCATTGTTTTCAGTCTTCTTGTTGATTTGTTTGCCTCTATCTCGCTACATCAGTACACATGCACTCGTGATTGAGTGCCCACACGAACTTGTATACCAACGAAGATGAGGACCTACATAGGAACATGTGTACTTACATGCAAATGCTGGTACTTGCCGACGTCACAGGGAACACTTGAGAGAAGATTGGTTGCATTAGCATAACAATCAATTATTATCAATATTCAGGATTAATGATTATTTCAACATTTACAGTTAGAAGGTACGCGAGGAGTTATTAAAATGTTTCAAATGATGATATAAAATTAAATAATAAAACTGTGAACCACATGCAATATCTATTTCCATGTTTTCACACACACACACACACACACACACACACACACACACACACACACACACACACACACACACACACACACACACACACGCAACACAAATATATATATATATATATATGTGTGTGTGTATATATATATATATATATATATATATATATATATATTTGTGTTGCGTGTGTGTGTGTGTGTGTGTGTGTGTGTGTGCGTGCGTCTATGCGCGCGTGCAAATATGCAATTTATTTTGTGAACAAGTGACGACGTTCTACGGAAAGGAAGGAATATTCTCCTAATTGAATTATCAGTGGGATGGATGGAAGGACTGCTGGCGGAAGTAGAAAATGAGATTAGAAGACTAGTTATAACAAAATGTATTAGTAAATGAATAAATAAACGAACGAACAAATGAAAGAGCGAGCGAACGAACGAACGAACGAATGAACGATTGAACGAATGAATCAATGGCTGAATGGTTGTATATAAACAGATGAATTGATGTGCAAAAAATGAATAAACAAATAGTTGAATGGTTGAACTAATACATGCACGCTTCTGATACTTTTCAGGATAAAGTTTTGAGTAATCAACAATTTCATCAATGACCAAAAATGTAAGATTAATGTTTGACTTGATGACTGAGATGATAACCAGGTTGGTCGAGTGGTTGGTTGGTTGGTTGGCTGGTTGGTCGAGTGGTTGGTTGGTTGGCTGGTTGGTTGGTTGGTCGGGTGGTTGGTTGGGTGGTTGGTCGGTTGGATGGTCGGTTGGTTGGTTGGCTGGCTGTGAGCATGAGCCTGTAGGACGATTATTTGCAAACAATCATCTCGAACATGCCACGTCCTCGTCTTATTGCAAACAAACATCCATAAAACTTGAGTTGGACAATAAATAGGATGCAACCGCATGCACTCAGCCTCCCTACACCAAGTCCTCCCAGTTTGAATTAAATTGAAAAATTATTTTAGAAATAAGCTCATCACACCCATCCACAAATATCTCATAACTAAACAGATTTGTCGCTAGAGTTGAAAATTTAAAACAAATCAACGAGAGTAGATTTTTACGTATTTCCACGTTGCTTTGCTTGTTGTTAACTTCCTTACAGTTTATTTGTTTGTTTGTTTATCAATCCTTCTTATTGTCAAAATGAAAAGCGTCTGTAAGCAGATTAAGTTTCACGACAGCCGATAGACAAATAAGAACAATGCTCGTTCACTCACTCACTCACTCACTCACTCACTCACTCACTCACTCACTCACTCACTCACTCACTCACTCACTCACTCACTCACTCACTCACTCACTCACTCACTCACTCACTCACTCACTCACTCACTCACTCACTCACTCACTCACTCACTCACTCACTCACTCACTCACTCACTCACTCACTCACTCACTCACTCACTCACTCACTCACTCACTCACTCACTCACTCACTCACTCACTAATAGTTGTCCTGATAAGAATCTCTCGCAATTAATATTTCTCGCAATTTGGTTAATGCTCTAATTGAAACTTCTTAGACTGAGTTGGAAGTCGTAGGGTGGATGAAACCTTCCATTAGATTTTCGTTCCAGGTAGCAGGCGATTGGGAGATTGAAATAACATACGAGAGTGTTGCTAGCGTATTCGTCAATTCAGCATGAAACTCACCGTATCGTCGCATAAAATTATTTATTTCTCAACTCAGCTATCCACTGAGCTAGCAAAGCGTTAAATAATAAAAATGTTTCTACAGATGGAACTGTTGTGAGATGCAAGCAAATAAATATTAGGTCCAGTTTTGTTTATTGTTGTTACACAATGCTCCGTTCAATTAATATGACGTCATCTCAGTCTGACACGTGACAATTTGTTTACATTAGATATCATTGGAGTGAGTGAAGTGTTGTATTAGTGCTCGTGGTGTCTTCCATCCAACCATCCAGACATCCAGCCATCCAGCCATACAGCCATACAGCCATCCAGCCATCCAACCATCCAGCCATCCAGCCATCCAGCTTTCCAGTCATCCATGCATCCAACTATCCAGACATCCAGCTATCTGGTCAGTTGTACAGTGCATATTTCGATAGAGTGCAAGCATATTGTTTACCGCATTAGTACGGTGATAAGAATCCTGATGGCGGGAGCGAATATGGTGTAATGAATGATAACTGCAACTCATTAAAAATAGATTATGATATGTTTTCAGATTGATTTGCATTATTTTAATTTTTCAAAATACATAGATGCATCATACACACACACACACACACACACACACACACACACACACACACACACACACACACACACACACACACACGCACGCACGCACACACGCACGCACACACACGCACGCACACACACACGCACGCACACACACACGCACGCACACACACACGCACGCACGCACACACACGCACACGCACACACACGCACTTACGCACACACACACACACACACGCACGCACACACACAAAAATACATTCTAACATGCTAATGATAATAAAAACAAATGGCACAACACAACCTCCTTGCACACACGTGCATTTTATATCTCAGAGATGTAGAAACAAAACCTGAAAAGCTTCCATGCACTTCATTCATGCAAATGCGACGCGTCAATCATTTTTTTTACCTGGCAATCGCTGAACACCTGTATTGAAACCACGCCTCGCGACCAATCAATCTTCTGCTATGAATACATCGCACAACGTATTGTAAGTTGTTACTCCATCGATACTTCGGTGAACATCTCACCTGATTTCACGGCGAAGTTACTCACCGCCTGAAACTGTCCCGTCAAACACAATCACAACTGACCGCTTGGCTTCAATTTTTAAAATAATTGTTGCAATGGAAGAACTTTAAATTGAGTATATTACATGCTGATTGAATGGATGCTAATTGTTAATTAATCAGTCTATTTGATGTTATTTATTTATGATGAAATGATCTATATGAATCAAGGTCATGAAGGTCGAATTTCTTGCTGGGCAGATTACTCAGTAATTCGATAATAAGGTACACAAATAATCCTCTCCAATCAATCATTGAACGGCAACCAGAAAAGATGTTGTACGTACAAGTACATTACAACAAATGTTTGTAGTGGCTTTTATGCGCCATCATTTAATTATATTTTGAAATGTGAAGAACATCAGTCAGGAATGATGACGATGATAATAATAATATAGTTATTAATAGTGTTAATAACAATACTAATATTAATTTGAATTAGAGAAACAAAAATTTACTGACGATAAAGATAACAAAAATTACAATAGCAAACAAGAGCAAGATATATGAACGACCTACTCCACTTAATACCTAGCTAAATACTTTTAGGTAAAACTATTTTGCAGCTAAAAACAATTATTATGAAATTATATTTCAGAATTGCTAACTAAAATAATAAAAAGTTGTTAAACTTTTCCAAGCCATTTTGCAACTATTATTGTATTTCTTGACAGACAGTATCTGAAGTAACATTAACGTTGTAACATCACCCGCCATTGAAGCCATGTCTTCACTAGTCATTTCTTTAAAATAACTCTTGGAAATAAATTTTAATAGGAAAAAGAAAATTAAAGCCTTGTTCATGAAAATCAGTTTTTTCAGTAGCCCAGTTTAGTTTAAAAAACGCCTAGATTAAAAAAAATTGTAATACCAAATGAATCTGAATAACAAATTTTGTTAGGCTAAAAATACATACAATTTATATTAAATTATATTATTTATATTATACTATTATGACTTGGCAAAAAAATAGCTAACTAAAATATTTTAGCTAAAATATAAAGTGAAACTCTCATTATAACTAAACTATTTTTTCAGTTAAACTTTGCCAAAAAGCACACGGAAGAATAGAGAAGAAAAAAACTATTTAGTTAAATTACGCTCATCACTGCTTACAACACAGTTGGCCAACAGCGATTCGGCTGAGGAAAACAAATTTTTCATGCTGAATTTGAAGATAACATATTATTTACAAACCGCTGATAATTTAGAATATCAACAAACCAAAAAAACCATGAAACGTTTGTTTGTCATTACTTGGCAGACATATATTTTCTCTTCAAGGGTTCCATCAATTTAAGCTCAAAAATTGGCGACGTACATGAAATTGAAATCTGGACCGTCAGCTTAACAGAAGGACACTAAGGAGTTTGTTTATGTCGATTGAGAGTTTTTTCTAACGGTTTGAGAGCATTTTCGAAAAAGATTTAAAGACAAATTAACTTAGGAAGTCTTCCTCCAAATCCAAGAAGTATTAACTTGATTCATACGTATCTGTTTCTAAAACATTTTCAAACTTAAACTGTTAGCAAGGCTTTAAATTTCTTTTTAATATAATAGTTTATATCTAAGAGTTATTTTAAAGAAATGACTAGTAAAGACATGGCTTCAATGGCGGGTGATGTTACATCGTTAATGTTGCTTCAGATTCTGGTTTAAAAAATAGTTTACAAACACCAATTCTGTACAGGTCTTAAAAAATTCTATTCATATGTACATTATCTGTGCCTCTGGCGAACAATGCGATTTTATTTATAATTATATTTTCATCGCTAGGTTAAATCAAACTTTCCATAACGCCTATCGAACAATTTAATCTTTTAGTTATAATAGTCATTTTTGTAAAGTTTATTAATTTAAAATTTATAAATACAAAATAATATTAACTAAAATTATTGCAAATAATTTTTGATAAATTTCAATAGATACTTTGAATAAAATTAAATGTATAACAATGCCTATCTTGTAAAATAAAACCACTATTACAGCACTGCAGAATTACGGCTCGGTGGCCAAGTGGTAAGGCGTCTGTCTCGTAAACAGAAGATCCGGGGTTCAAACCCCCGTCGGGCCTGGTGTCAAATTTTTTTTTAATTACATAGACTTTGCAGTTGCGGTATAATTTTTAATTGTTGCTTACAATCGTTTGAAAGATGACGTCATCTTCCTCGCCACACTCTCTGATGGTATTTGAACTGTTTTTGACTGGCTCAATTGCAACACGCAATATCGCATTAAATTTTTAAAAGCAGAATGTTTTGAAAACTTCAAGTATAAAATGTCGTGCCAACTTGATATAAAGTTAAAGTCAAACTAAATTTTTTAGTGGAAGTTGGGACGAAGAAAAATAGTGCTGGTCGTTTCTGTCTCGTTAAACCTGCCATCAGTGCTGGAGTGACAATTTGGTTAGTAACAACAACAATTTTTGATAGGAGTCATCAAACACACATACACACACATACATACACATGCACATACATACACATGCACATCCACAGACATGTAGAAGAAATAAGTAAGTAGAGAGTGATAAGAAAATTATAGACAGTGTTTGAGTGACATCGATTTATATCATGATGCCGATGAATACGATGTAGATCAAAACAGTGGCACTGCATGTTCAGACTGGGTAGGATTTCCTCCATTCAGCTCGTCAGCACGTTGCATGTTTCCTTCAAATCATGTTTTCTTATGTCGCGCGAGTTTAAATAGACAACGGTTAATTGGTTGTTATATTAAGGTGTTTTCATTTTTTTTTTTTTACATGATATTAAAAACCAAATGAATTCATGTGTAAAATGAGAAAACTGAAAACGCATCAATGGTAAAAAGCACAAAATAAATGAATTGATGGGAGAGATACTGTCACATGACACTGTTTGAGCATTGTAGATGTTATTTGTAGTACTGGTTCAGTCGAGTTGTACGATACTGCTTACCTCACTGCCATTCATCTTTTGTGATCATTTGGTACGAGGATGTAACAAGCCATTTAGGAAAGGGCTGAATGACGAGACGATGTAACTTGTATTGATTTTATTATTTATGCATAAAACAGCGAAGGACAATGTTTTTATAATAACAATAACAATAATATTACAGTAATAATATTACAGTAATAATATTACAGAAATAACAATAAAACCAAATTGTTCTAACAACGCAATTTAAATTAATAGCATGTAGAGTAATTTTTATCATATTTAGATCAGTGCAGCTTGAGAGGACGCATAACTTGACGAAGGCGCGCCATCACAGCAACCAGCGAGCAAACAGTCTCGGCATTCAACAGAACGAATTCTTCGCCTGCCTGTCTGTCTGTCTGATGTTGTGTTTGAATAAACTCAGGTTGTCTTAACTGACTACAAACATTTGAGTTAAGAAGAAATCTGTTCATTGTGTTAGAGAAGAAATGAAGAAGAGAGAGGACGTAGAAGAAAGAGAGCTGAAGAGAGGGGAGATTGAGCATCATTACGACGATTGATGGTAAACGAGGGACCAAAATAAGGAAATGAAGCACTAGGAATGAAAGGCTGGAAGAGAGACGGACAGCAAGAAATAGAGAAAAATATACAGACATACAGAAGAAAAAAGAAATATAGAGAAAAAAAACAATAAGAAAAAGTGATGAAAGAAAAAACAATGAAGAAAGAGAAAAGTTAGAAAGGGGGAGAGAGAAAGTGAGTGAAAAAAAGAGAGAAAAGAAAGAATTTGAAGTGGAAAGAATGAATTATTTATTATCATTAATTTTATTCTAACACAAACGCTAATTTAGTTCTTTTAACAAAAGTCACGTTCAAGAATTTCTCGTTAAAATATTTCAACCGCGTCATAAAAAATAGAGGGAGGGCTTTCTCATAACGGGGATCTTCGTTGTTTTCACTCTTGCTATAGCACTGCAGGGCTGTCGTTCTTTGTGCCGATTGGGAAAAGTCTTCAAGCAGGCTGCCGAGCTGTTAGGGTTGCTAACAAAAGTTCCAACTGTAGCACAACTCATGGAACACGTAAGTGCTCTGCAAGTGGTGTGTGGTAACAATGAAATAAATTATCAACCAACACAATAACGTAAGAAGAGATCCGACAAAATCATGTAAGAACCAGCGAAACAGTGCAGGAAAGGAACCAATAAAAAATATGTAGAAACCAATGAAACTCTGTAGGAACCAATGAAACTCTGTAGTAACCAATGAACCGACTTTGAAACCGTGCCGACTTAGCTGACGTCTTCATTACATTAGCATCGTCGGTACATCGCTTTAAGATTAATTTCCACTGCAAACAATCTCCCTTGAGTCACGCAACATTTAACTGCTGATCAAGTCGAATGCTCGTTGGCTGGTTTACACAGGATGATGATGGGGGTGAGGGGGTTTATGGGGTGATGATGGAATGGGGTAGAGTTGGTTGATGGGAGTGATGGTAGATTTGATGACAATGATGATGAGGTTGATGAAATTGAACACAGTTACGATCATCACCATCATTGTCATCATCATCGTCGTCGTCGTCCAGATCATGGCCGTTGGTCACTTGTTCGGTCATGTTCCTTGTCGCTTTCGTTTTCGCCACTGTTTGAAGTCTCCACTGCATCATTATGTTAGGTCGTCCAGACACTCACAATTAGTTCTGTCTTTCTGTTAGTGCCATGAACCCTGCCAGCTAAATTGTTTTGACGAGTCTGCCACCACTCGTTCCACAGACGTGGTCAAACAGGACAGACTCTTTTCCCTCTCATCGATTGCATTGCATTTCGAGATGAACCCTGTTTTTTCCTTCATCATTTGTGGTTTTCTGTGACCATCTGATGCGCAGCGTGCGGCGATTCAAGCACTTCATCATTTCAAACCGAGTGCCACCAGACGTCTTCCACCTGCTGCCTTCGTGGAGCAGCCAGGCTTCAATCGCGTGAAATAGCACACTGAATACACACGTCCCAAGCTCATTCAAGTTTCAAAATTGTGCATGCATCTTCGTCGTCGTCGTCATCATCACCATCATCATCATCATCATCATCATCATCATCATCACAATCATCGTCATCGTCATCAGGAGGACAAGTAGATTTTATTAATAACTCTTGCTTTCATGTGGCATGTTGTTTATTCACTGTCCACATCAGTCATGCACAACTTTACAAGTGCACACATTAACTTATGAATATATTTCAGTGTCTAATAAAGCTGGTGTGTGCGTGTGTGTCTGTGAGAGTTTGGGTTCGTGTGCGTCTGTGAGTGTTTATGTGTGTCTGTGAGTGTTCGTGTGTGTCTGTGAGTGTTTGTGGAGCGTAGGTGCGTGCGTCCATTAGATACCTTGTTGTGTGTCCGTGGGACCGCGTATGGATGAGACTGTATTTTCTTTAGAAATGTGATTGTGTGTGTTTATGTATGTGTATGCATGCGTGTTTATGGGTTTGTATGTATGTGTGTGTGTATGTATATCAAATCAAATCAAATATTGTATTTATATAGCGCCAATTATAATTGCTTCTCATCAGCGCTCTCCTCGTATGAAGCATGTTGAAAGCGAAGCCATCATCGGTTGAGATCACTAGGAGTTACCAAATAGGTATGTCTTTAGACGTTTTCTAAACTCAGCTAATGATAACCCGGATATACGTAGTTCGATAGGTAGGCTGTTTCAAAAAATAGGCCCAGCAACTGCAAAATCTCTATCTGCTGTTTTCAGATTCCGATCTCTAACATACAGCGTGTTTGAATCGGCAGACCTTAGACGCCCATGTGATGACATAGATGAAACTCGAATACACTTATTTTCTAAATATTTCGGAGCCAGACCATTTAAACTTTTAAATACCATTACACCCAACTTGAACATGATTCTTTGTTTAACACGCAGCCAATGCAACTCCTTTAGAATTGGTGATGCATGATCAAATTTTAATTTGCGATATATCATTCTAGCAGCCTGATTCTGAACCATCTGAAGTTTAGACAACAGTTTATCAGCTATACCTTATAGAAGACTGTTACAATAATCCAATCTAGAGTTGACGAAAGCATGTACTAATAGAGTCATTGTATCTCTATCTACCAATTTTGTGACTTGACGTAATTGACGTAGTTGGAACATACATTTTTTAACCAATAGACTGACTTGTGGACCCATTGTCATACGGGAGTCCATCACAATTCCCAAATTGGTAACCGTTTTACTGAAACTTATATCAGTCATACTGATGTTAATCGATGAAGGTTCAACCGCTGACGTTTGTTGCCATGTACCAGCCAACATGAACTGAGTCTTAGTCTGATTCAACTTTAGCCTACTTTGACCCAGCCACGAGCCGACATCAGATATAGTTTTTGTCAGATTCTTTAATACGGTAGGCATCTCATCTGAGAAACATGAAACGCAAATCTGCATGTCATCTGCGTACCCATGGCAATAATAACCATCTTTATTCAGTAAATCCAATATCTCTGCAACATAAAAATTAAAAAGAATCGGTCCAAGAACAGGTCCATGAGGCACCCCTGACGTAAGTTTTATTGGTTCCGAGAGACCACCTGAGTAAGAAATCTGCTGAGTTCGACCAGTAAGAAATGATTCGAACCACGCTAACGCAATCTTATTTAAACCATAACAATATTTCAGTCTGTCCAGCAGGATTTTATGATTCACAGTATCGAACGCCGAACTCATGTCCAGGAATGTCAACAAAGTTACTTTTTGTACATTAACTGCTGAATAAACATGAGAGAATATATCCGATAGAGCTGTTTCGGTCGAATGAAACCTTCTGTATCCAATAACATTTTTATTTATATGATTATTTAAAACTAACTCAACGGAACGTTCTATAATTTTAGAAACAAAAGACAAATTTGACACCGGCCTATAGTTTATCAGATCTGATTTATCTAATCCTGTCTTCTTTAGAATTGGCGTAACAATTGCATGCTTGCAAACCTGTGGCATTACACCCTTCGTTAAGCACATGTTGATTAAGTCCGTTAAGTAAACAATAAAACAGTCAGCATATTCTTTGAATACATGCGTCGGTATTGGGTCGAGTGAGTATGACTTCGTAGGTGACGAATTAACAACTTTAGATATCTGTTCTTCAGTCAACACTGGAAACGATTCGAGTGGAAGCATAATATTAGTATTTGTAGAAATAACTGGAAAATTAAAACATTCAGTTGACTTTTCGGTCACTTTCAACTTGTCAGCAAAAAATTTTTTAAAATCATGGGCGCTATGCATTGAACCAACTTCATTTTCAACACTTGTCTCTTTTCCTAATAATTTATTAATATATATGTATATATATATATATATATATATATGTGTGTGTGTGTGTGTGTTTGTGTGTGTGATGAGTGTGAGTGAATGAGTGAGTGTGCAGCCAACTTCCTAACCTTCATATGAATTTATTAATGTGTTTGTGAATGTTGACACATTCTTTCTTGTCGTTGTTGTTTGTTTGTTTCTATGTTGTATGTGGTGTGGCCGTGGTGCAGTGTTTATTTATTACTATTGCTGTTTTTGTTGTTGTTAATTTCTATGTTAATGTTGTTGTTGATGTTGTTGTTGTTGTTGTTGTTGATGGTGTTGTGGTTGATGTTAATGTTGTTGTTGTTAATGACGTTTTTGATGTTGTCGTTAATGTTGTTGTTGATGTTGTTATTGATGTTGATTTTGTATTTGTTGCTAATGTCAATATTATCGTTTGAAGCCTGTCAAATTAGAACCAAATGAATACCAAACCATTATAATCCAACATCTTACGTTAATCTATTTTTAATAAATTAATAATATTAATTAACAATACAGTCAGTCATTGATTGGTCGAGGCATAATTTAGAACATCAGACTTCACATCTCTATAGTGTCGTCGTTGCTGTCTTTGTAGTTTCTCTGATTTGTGAATGTAGAGATTTATGACGAGTGACTGTTTGAATGTGTGTACTTGTGTGTGTGTGACTGTGTTTATGTGTACGTGTTTGTGTGCGGGAGTGAACGAGGAAAGAAAGAAAGAAAAAAGTGGGGAAGAAGAAGAAAAAAGAAAGAGAAAAGAGAGAAAGAAAGTGAGAGAGAGAGAGAGAGAGGGAGAGAGAGTGAAAAAAGAATGTGCGTGCAAAAAGATATTGATAAAATTATAAACGTTATAAACCATAAAAAATCACGCTTCTTATAATAATAAAGTTATTAGCATTGTATACCATGAGCCATCAACCCAACATTCACACGACCAGCTGTTGTTGTTGTTGTTGCAGTGCATTGTTAACGCTGAAGTGCCACAACTAATGAGTGATTGTTGCTTCCGTTGTTGTGTCTGCGTGTTGTAATGCGATTGAACGTCGTTTCGTTGTTGTTTGTTATTGTTACAACTTGAATGATTAAAATTGCAGGGGTATGCAAATCTGTTTGTTCACACGTTTGCTCACTTGTTTGTTCACACGTTTGTTTACTTGAGTGTTTCGGCCAGCGTTTTGTTTGTTCTCTTCCAGGTTCACATAGTTGTTCGTTCACCCACTTGTTCACATGCTTGTTCACTTAACTTTTTGTTTAAAATTTTTGGTGAAATTGTTTAATGAAATGATTATTTCTAATTTTTGTGATAAAGAAAAACCAGGCAAAATGATTTCATTTTATATTTCCTAATTAATAAACCTAGAATTCAACTCACTTTTCTGATAATTATTATTATAATCTAAATATCATCATCATCATCTTCTTCTTTTTCTTCCTCCTCATCATCTTCTTCATCATCATCATCCCCATCATCACCATCACCAATCAACATCATCATCGTCGTCGTCTTCATCATCATCATCATTACAATCATCACAATCCAGGCTGACATATGAATGAAGCACTCGATGGGATGATTAATGCCAAGCAACCTCTCCACATCCCATCTCCATCCACGCCACGCACAGCAAACAACAGCCCCCCCACCACCACCACCATCACTACCACCAACCATCTCCACCGATTGAATGAAAGAAAAAATGAATGAAAGCTGATGAACGCTGAAGACCTCGTTCTGTCTCCACGCAGATATTGACAATGCCATAATCATTATTAACTCATCATTATCTCATCACCACCATCATCACAACAACATCAACATCATCACATCAACATCATCAGCATAACTTCAACATAACCATCACATCAACACCACCATCACATCAACATCACATCAACATCATTCTTCCATCAACATCACATCAACATCATCATCCCATCATCATCACATCAACATTTTCATCACATCAACATCATCATCACCAAACTATTTTTATGGCCCCATTGTCAACTTTTGCTTTCGCGAGTGAGTGAAATATGGAATAATTTTCAACGTTAATTATAAGTGATTCGGTTGGTTGATGTAGTACATCATACAGATGTGAATGTACACTGTACACTGTACAGATGTGTACGTTCACTCTAGAGTAATGGGAATCTGTATAATCTGTACTGTATATGTACATATCCCATACATACGTTGTACCATACAAAACTATACAAAAAAATACGTTGTACGTACATGCGCGTCTGTATTCCCTTTCCAGGCTTCATCTTGTTCCGGTTATTTATGATCCGCCATCCGTTCCCCTCTCTTGGAAAGTTTACGAGTTCGTGAAAGTTAAATTTTTCAGAATTATTTTAATGATCAACTGCTTGGTTTTTTTTTAACCAACCCAAAATATGATTATTACTATCACCTTCCCCTCCTCAAATCATAATCATCATCATCATAAAAGTTATCATCATCGTCATCGTACAATCATCCCAACATCATCATCACAACAACATCATCATCCCAACAACAACATCATCATCATTATTATCATCATCATCTTCATCATCATCATCATCATCACAACAACATCATCATCCTCACAACAACAAGCACGGCAGTATGCAATTAACACTTGAAACACTTATGAGGAGCTGCTTGCAAAGATAGCGAGGACCACAGGACAGATGATTGATACACAAGATAACTTGAATAAATGAATCATTGAATAAATCCAATTTTTGAAAAATATAAAAAATAAACTAAAAAATTGTGAAAAACGAATTTTATTTCAGTAAAAGCATTCATTATTTAGCTCGTTAATTCAAACACGTCAAACTCCCACTTCTTTTAATTTTTAATGTATAAAATTTATAATGGAAGCAGGAACGATGCGAGGAGGTGCACCGCCCTAGCCGGTCGAGCCATGAGAACGTCGAAACGTGTTTCCCGCCCGCCTCACATGTTCCAACTCACACAGGGAAGTATATTTAAATTAATATTTTTAATTTTAAATGAACTAAACTGAAACAATTATGTAGCGGGGCTGATGTGATTAGATGGACCGGATGTGAGAGGGATGCATTCGTGATGGGTGCCTGATAAGATTCTGCAGTTATAACAGTTTGTTCATGTTTGTTCATGTTCGTTAATGTTTGTTCATGTTTGTTCATGTTCGTTAATGTTTGTTCATGCTTGTTTAGCATCTGTCTTAGCAGATAACACGACAGCTACTGATTGGTTAATTATTTTCACTCGTGTTTCTCTAAGTTTGAAGTTGATAATAATGATTAAATTTTTGAGATATATATTCAATTTATATACTTGTGATTCAATAGGATAATCAATTAAAACGTTGAAAATGATAAAACTTAAGAAAGTAACTGCTTATGCGGTGCTAACAAACTGAAGCGCAAACAAACAAGCAGACGGAATCCGTGATTTGATCAATTAATGAAACCCCAAAACGAACTTCCACTTCGATTCCAAATTCCCTGAATTCCACGACAGGGGTCTTGCATAAAGTGTAACTCAATTTTATTGTTAGTGGGGAAAGAAATGGCTTTCAGTGCAAATTTTTACGAATGTCTATAAAGATTTTGTTCAATCTTGTCTTAACACACATATCAGACTAACGCCTCAGATTATCAATAATGACAAAATGTACTTGGATTTAATGTGTCAATACTTTTTCAACTTTTATTTCCAGGTTACATCCAATTTTCCACTCTGCATTTGTGCCAATGTTTTATTGTATTGATAATATATTCTGAGATTGAACATGTTAGCGACGAATGGTTGTATTGGAAGTTGAGAGTTTATCTGACTGAGATGAGTTGACAGGTCCTTCCGCTGTGGTTCACGATGATTGCCAACAGAATGAGCATGGCGACAATTATGTTATCTGAGATGATTATCGTGCCAAAAATGATGAAGATGATGATGACGTTGTTAATGATGATGAAAATGGAGATGATGTTGATGATGATGATGAAGATGGAGATGAGGTTGATGAAGATGATGACGCACACAAGTATCTCATGACCGTCCGACGGACTGCTGAACATCTGCTTAGAGTGGAACTTTCACTCATCGTGACAGCAGACAATAAAACCTTAAGGGCTACATAATGATACTGTTATTATTTTTTATATTTTTGCATAAATAATTTTATCTAGTCAAAAATTATTCTAAAGAAGCCAAACTCATTAAATATTTACAAATCTTCAAGTTCGATAAAAATAATTTAAATTTAATTATCATGAATTTGTGAAATAAATTTTAAATGAGTTTTAAAAAGATATCTTGTTAAATGCTTTTTTGTGTAGCACAACCACAACCACAACAACAACAACAACAACAACAACAACAACAACAACAAAAATAAAAGCAATAACAACAACAGCATCATCATCATCATCAACTACAACAACAGCATCATTATCATCATCAACAAAACATCATAATCATCATTATCGTCATCAACAAAACATCATCATCATCAACAACAACAACAAAACATCATCAACATCAACAACAAAACTTCATCATCATCATCAACAACAACAACGACAACAATATCATATCATCATCAACAACAACAACAACGACAACAACATCATCATCATCAACAACAAAACATCATCATCAACACCAACAAAAGATCATCATCATCATCACCATCATCATCATCAACAACAACATCGTCATCATCAGCAACAACAACATTAACCACAAACATCAC
>NW_008704501.1:445771-451138 GCF_000326865.2 Helobdella robusta | reverse complement strand
GCACACAACATTAACCACTAAACATCATCATCATCATCAACAACAACATCATCATCATCAACAACAACAACAAAACATCATCATCATCATCAACAACAACAACATCATCACCATCAACAACAACAACATCATCCTCATCAGCAACAACAACATTAACCACAAAACATCATCATCTTCAACAACAACAACAAAACATCATCATCAACAGCAACGACACAACGGGAGCGAGACATTAAAATTTTTTTTTAAATATACACCGCATAAAAATTTGATCAGTTAGTAGAGAGAAAAGATGATTAAAATTTCAACAGATGTCGCCAGTTGGTCGGCTGGCAGAGGAAGAGTGTCACATCAAAACTTCCACATCATCCACCCACCACCAGCTTTCATCTTTGTAATCGCATTTGTTATCATCTTCGTTGCCACATTTGCACCATAAGTTGCCCATCTACACCACACCACACCACACCACACCACACCCACACCGCCATCACCACGACTGATCACCGCAGTCACATTCCCACAACGAGGTATTAATTACATCATCATCATGTCAACATCATCTTGACCTCGTTTAAACTCTGAGATACAATATGCAGCTCTGGATATGTTTGTTGTGTGAGAAAGAGAAAGCAGGATAGAAGAGTAAAGAGCTTAAATGTTTAATTTTATCTTATATCAGTCACATTGTTTGTATATTGTTATCATGTGTGTTTGTGTGTGTTTATGTGTGTGTTTGTGTGTCCGTGTGTGAATTGTGAATGTTATATCATTATACGTGTGTGTGTGTATGTGTGTGTGTGTGTATGTGTGTGAATTTTGGATGTTATGTCATTGTAGAAACATTAGCAGCGCGGAACAGTGTGTACAACAACAACAACAACAACAACAACAGTTCATCATCCCTTCTTTGCTTTTATGCGATTGGCATCTACATAATGATATTAACATCACTCTTAACTTTTTACCATTCAAGTCGTATCACTTTACCACCATCATCACATTATCATCATTAACATTGTATAATGATAATAATCATCATCACTCTCATTATCATCGTCGTCATCAACATCACATCGTTATCATTCATCGCTCGTGGCATCATCATCACGTCTTTACTATCACATTATAAACCTACCTTCTAATTATTATCGTACCGCCACGTAAACATCATCCTATCATCATCAACTTATCATTATCATCATATCATCACATCATCATATTACCAGCGCCATCACGTTACAATCAGATCATTACGTCATCATCTTCGTCACGAGTTGTTGTTGCCCTACCCCGCTGCGGTACGATGACGTCACAATTACAACATCTTTTAAACCATCAACAACAACAACTTTGAAAGAAGACATAGGAAAGAGAGAAAGAGGGACGGAGCGTGTGAATGAGAGAGAGTGTGTGAAAGAGAACATACTACAGAACAGTATACAATAGTTAAAGTGTTTGTTAAAGTTAATACAGCAGACACCACAATGGGACTAGGAAGAGATTTCCAAACCAGCTCCCACTTGAACACTCTGAGATTGGGTTGAATATTTCGTATGCATATTCCATATCTTAAACCAAGTCATTTCTGTATCTATCTCTACCCTGTTTAATTGCTCAGTGCAATGTTGTAGGTAGGTACATTGAAATTTAAGGTCGTCAATTTATCGGGCGGTCATAGCAAAGCACACGTTTTCAATTCTGTATGTTAGTTAAGTTACTTCGAGACAATCTGTTTTTTTATAACTTGAAAGTTAGAAATGTTGGTTCGCAAATAAAAGATTGACATATAAAATACGTTTGATCGATTTTATGTGGTTCTTCATAATTTAAATGGAGAAAAAAATCTCTTTTAATACTCGGAATTATTTTTCCAATCTTTTTTAGCTCATAAGCGTGCAGATCCAACAATGCATGATCAACACAAACAAAACGTATCTATTATACGTATTATACGTATCATTACGATTGACTCCCATTAAAATGTTCAAAATGTCGAATTCAATCCTATAGAAACAAGACACACTCAAACATTTTTTTAAAATGAAACCTCTTTCCATTGAATACAACGGTCCTTTAAGTGACCTCTGCAACGAGTCACACGCTCAACACCAAAACCCGCACATCACAAAAACAAATCTTTCATTCATTCGAACCTCTTGAAGTCACCCACCACGCGGGAAGACAGCGATGGTTGAGTGCCAGCTGTCGCAATAAATAATAACATCAATATTTAACAGCACCCAACTTTCAAGCCAACAAAACTGCACTCGAAATTCCAAACAACAACATCAACAAACCATCAACAACAACAAACCAACAACGACAACAAACCAACAACGACAGCAACAATGCCCACCCGCCTCACTCCTTAGTTCAAACAGCTTTATTGGGTACGCAGTTTATAATACGACGTCAGGTAAGAGTGAGAAATTTTATCACTAATTTAAAATTAGGAGAGTTCACTTCTAATGACAATCAGAGAGAGATGTTTTCGTTTGTAGATAGCACGTGTGTGTGTGTGTGTGTGTATTGTGTGTGTATGTGTTTGTGTGTGGTGTTAATGTGTGTGTTTGTGGTGTGTGTGTGTGTTGATGTGAAAGCAGTATTTTACATAAATTATGGATTGTTCAGTGCAAAAAGATTGCGTACACATTTTAAAATAGGCCTGTACACAACGCTCTCTCTCTCTCTCACTCTCTCTCTCTCACTCTCTCTCTCTCTCTTTCTCTCTCTCTCTCTCTCTCTCTCTATATATATATATATATATACATACATATTATTTAATTTATAAATTATTTGAGGTCGATAATCGACTGGGTGGTTGCGGAAACATAGATGAATTGATCTTATTAGACTTTGGTGATAATAAAACTGAGAATGTTGTCCTTGCAAAAGTACAAAAGCTTTCAAACGCATTCTACCAAGAGCTGAATGAAAGGACAGGAGCAGTTGCATGGACTCGCAACCATCGAGCGTCTTTAATGTCACTGCCAGCAAGAAATTTCCTCCCTAAAAAATTGTTACATCTGCAACTGGAGTAAATGTCCAGCTGATGACTTCACTGAACACCTCCAGACGATTGAAGTTCAATTCCTGCTACCCAGTTATGACGTCAGGCCAGACGACTTCCTCCAGCCATCCACGCCATTCATGCTGCGCGGTGATGCCGGATAATTTAATGTCGTCCATAACCCAGACGAACAAGTCAGAGTGACAGAATGGACATATCATCAATATATCATATCATATCACAGCCATATCATCAATCGAAATAACTCCACAAATTTTAACAATGCGGTGCTTTAACAACTCTTCAAATTCACGAACAATGGAAAACCATCCATCAATCTTCAATTCATCCTTTGACATTCAACTCTTAATTAAAAAAGAACCTCCATTCAGTACAGTCAACACTAACCAGGAGACAATGAATCATCACGTCAGAAACACTTTGAGATGCTGCTAATATCTGCGCGGATCAAACTTGCGAGTACTAGCAGAACGATGCAAGCAGTGTGAAACATTGCCATTTGATTTGTAATGAAAAGGGCAGAATTATTTTGTGTGTGATTGAACGTTAGCTATCAACACATGTGCGTATGTATGGAGTGTGAGTGCGTGAGTGTGTTTTGCGTGCGTGTGTGTGAACGCTAGGAACTTTTGTAGCATTTCAAAATGTTGTCTGCACATGTGTGCATTTGAAATTCAATACTTTAAAATCGGAACATGATGTTGAAATGGGCGAAGCGTAAACAATGCGAATGATGACATAATTGGCAATATAAATAAAATGAGTGCCTGACAAGTTAGCTTGGTTAGTTGAGGACCTTGTTTATTGGCGGCTGTGTATGGGTCTGCTTTGTGTGCGTGTGCGTGTGCTATCATTTCATAAAGTATAATCGTCATTCGTGTCTATGTACTTTGTAGTGTCAATTTAAAACCTGTTGGATGATACTTTTTGTTGAGCAGATTCAGAATGCGAGGTTTACAAATTGTATGTATGGTACATATTTATTTAGTCCCAGTGTTGCCAAAATTAAAGACCTTCATTAAATAAGCAACATCAATTTAAAATCCAAATTTGTTTGATGATAACATTGTGGCTGGAAGAAATACCATGCTAACTTAAAAGATTCAATTCACTGATTACCTTGGGTGCTTGATGGAATGCGTCACAGCTCACTAATGAATAGCAAGCAGTCGACAAACATCGTAAATTTCTGAGTAGTTGCATGTAAGTGGGGCAAATATTTCATTTAATTTTGCAGCCAAGATGTGCCTGTTGAATAATTTCTATTCGTGGCTCCTGTAAAATTTCATCGAATTTACATAAACAATTAAAATTCAAAATACGCAAAATTATGCACTTGCACGAACAAACAACACGAAAGAAAGCGGTAGAATGTTTTAATTTGAAGTTGACCTTAAGTTGTATATTAAAATAATACATTAGTTAGAACGAACATAGCTGCAGAAAACCACCACACCATCATGTCGTGATGCTACGTCCATCTGGCTGGGAGACGGATTCTTTGCACTGCAAGGAGAAAACTTTTCAACGTTGTTGAAAAGTTTAATGAGCATTTGTACGTACTCCTCTTTTAAAAATATTTTCATTTCCTGGAAGCGATGTTCGTGTGAGAGCGTGCAAGTTTGAAAACACAAATTTGAAAGAAAAATGTGAAGTTAGTTTGGTGGTGTGATGAGGATGGTGTTATGATGGTTAGACTATGATGATGAAGATGATTGGTGTTATGATGATTAGGTTACGATGATGACGATGATAGACTGCTGAAACTTTAAAACATGACTGGGGTAAATTGTTCGATAGCTGACCATTATCGTAATATAACAGACCCCATTGTACCGATGGCACCTCAGTCACCTGCATTTGGGTTTCATAAATGACATTATTATTATTATTATTGTTGTTATTATTATTACTATTATTACTATTATTATTATAAACTCCATTACCAATTAATTCCGAGTCTCCCACGTCCCATTAACAATGCGTCCTTAATATCTTCAGCGTCAGTCCCATCAGTTCTTAACATTAACACTGGACAGATGAAGTGAGACTCCTAACTGAACCGCGCACCTTCGCCTCAGCAACACTCGCAGCACCAACAACAACGAACAACAACAACATCAACAACAACAACAAACAACAACATCAACGTCACTCTCAAGACAACGACGTCTTCAACAGCTTTCACAAAACCATCTAGAATGAAAATCATTGTGCATCGGCGCCCCAACAGCAGGTGCGTGTGAACTTTTGCATGCTTGTTCCACGCATCCGGACAACAAAAATTAACATCTACAGCCATCCAAACAACAACAAACTCTTTTCCACATTAA
>NW_008704501.1:444306-445721 GCF_000326865.2 Helobdella robusta | reverse complement strand
AGCTAAGCAGTTATAATTATGTGACTTGAGAAGTGCCGATTATAATTGAAAATGACAGATTACGTTGAGAAAATTTTCTTTTATGATCATTTAAAATTTTAAAACTTAATAAAATGAAATAAAGAATTTAAGTAGAAATAATTGATAATAAAGATCCTGAGTAGGAGCATTTGTTTTCTACATGAAAAAATTTGTCCTTGGATAGCAACAAATATTGAGTTTTGGTGATAAACTGGATGTTGGAAATGAGATTGACATGTTTCAAAACCTGGAATGTACAATCAATTATTGACTTGGTGTTAAGTGTTTGTGGGGGTTTGAGCATGACTGACAGACAAATCGGTGAACTGAGAAGTTGCTATGAATCTTTAAACATCATATTTGACAATAACGGAGTTAGGTTATTTCGGCCGATGATTCAATGCTATGGTTATTTTCGAGCTCTTACGATGTTACTCCTTCATGTTATTAAAACCTGCCATCCACATTAACAAACCGACGATAAAATGTCAGATTCATCAATATTGATTTCTTATCAAGTGGTAGTTTTTCAAAGATTTCTTGTTGAGAAAAAGCTTGCTGAAGCTTCTTCTAGAATTCGGTGAATAAATTGTAAAATTGTGTTTTAACGTTGAAGTCGTCAGCTTCAACAGGCTTCATGTTTTGAGGTTTATAAATAATATTTCTGACTTTTTAGAGAAAAAAATCAAAGTCATCAGACGACAACTAGCAAACAAAAACAATTATCTACAAACAACAACAAACATCAACGACATACAACAACAAACAACAACAATCAACTTCCAATAAAAAGTTAATCAGCAGTTCGAGCTGCAATTAACAAACAACAACATTTTAAATATGCAACTGAGGACAACCATTGAAACATCTAACAACCGACAACAACAACAACCATCAATAACAACAACCACAAACAACAAACAACATCAACAACAACAAACAACAACCACAAACAACAACATCAACAACAACAAACAACAACAACAAACATCAACAACAACAACAAAGACCACGAAGGAAGAGGACTACTTGCGAGCGGATATCATGTTGTTCCGTCTGCTGAGAGCACGCAAATTGATCTAATAAAAGTAAAAACCTTTTATTTTGTATGGGGTCATTATCATCATCATTATCATCATCATATTCATCATTATCATCATCGTCATCATCGTCATCATCATCATCATCATCATCATCATCATCATCATCATCGCCATCATCAAATTCATCATTATCACAATCATCTTCATCATCGTCATTATCATCATCACCATCATCGTCATCATCATCATCACCACCATCATCATCATATTCATCATAATTATCATCATCATCATCATCATCATCCTCATATTCGTCATCATTATCATCATCCTGGTCATCATTACGACTTC
>NW_008704501.1:401049-444256 GCF_000326865.2 Helobdella robusta | reverse complement strand
TGTGCAGACAACGTTCACCCTCATTTAGGAGGTGAATAAATTAATTAATTAGTGCATCATTGAAAGCCTGCAATGCAACGTTGCAGCATCCTCTGCGCTATTTTGAAAGCCTGCCACTGAAAACACTTGCTGGAAATGTCGACCTGGAAGAGCAGCCAGCATGTTACGTACGACGATGGCGAGGACCTGGCACTACTCACTAACCTTTCACGTCTCATCACCTCTCCTTATGTTACATCATACTGGCCGACCACACAAATCAGCATGAACACGAACCAACATGAACCAACATGAACTTGAACCTACGTGAACATGAACCAGCATAAACATGAACCAACGTGAACATGAACCAACATGAACACGAACCAACTCGAACCAACATGAACACGAACCAACTCGAACCAACATGAACACGAACCAACGTGAACATGAACCAACATGAACCAACATAAACTTGAGCATGAACACAAACAGGCAGCATTGCACGGCAGTCAACATGAACACTAGATCACACTGTAGCAGCAGTCTGCAGATCACATAAAAGATGGAAAAGATGATTTTTAATGTTTAATCATTTCGCATGGAAAATTATTCATCATGTATCTTCTTTAAGCCAAAATTCTTCCTCACCGATCACATCAACTTGCTTGCATATTAGGAATATATGCATGTGCAAACAAGCGCATTTGTCGTCTGTTTGTAAGAAAACTGTGTGTGTGTATGTGTGTGTGTGTGTGTGTGTGTGTGTGCGACAAACGTTCGTGCGTTTGCAACAAATGTTTGTCTGTTAATAATAAAGGTTCGTAAGTTTGTAACGGAATGTTTGTCTGTTTGTAACAAATGATTGTTCTCATACCTGAACAACCGTGTTTTAGAATTTGTTTTGTTAATTTTTATAATACCTTGACCTCGCAGGTACTCAGGAAAAGTGCATAATTGATGAAATTTCGTTTAAATTGAGTTAGAAATGTTTTACATGGATAAAGCTGGTTGTGACGCCTTGAGAACATGTTGCGATGTTGTTGTACTGTGGTGCTGTGTTGTTGATGTGTTGTTGTGTTGTTGTTGTGCTGTTGCTGTGTTGTTATTGTGCTGTTGCTTGTTGTTGTATTGTTGTGTAATTAATGTGTTGGTTTGTTGTGATGTTGTGTTAGTGTTGTTGTAGTGCTGTTGGGTTATAATGTTGTGTCGTTGTTATGTGTAGTCGTTGCGGTGTTGTTCTTCCCATACTTTTCACTCCTTACCGTTATAGTCATGTTATAATAATAATAATTATTATTTTATTTGACAAATATAAACAACTATACAATTCTGAAACATAAGAGTGCAGTTGGCAGAGTAGAGTTATTGAATCAATAAAATCAAATTAAACAAATCTCATTGTTGATGCGATTCAGGTAGGTAGGTAGGTAGGTAGGTAGGTAGGTAGGTAGGTAGGTAGGTAGGTAGGTAGGTAGGTAGGTAGGTAGGTAGGTAGGTAGGTAGGTAGGTAGGTAGGTAGGTAGGTAGGTAGGTAGGTAGGTAGGTAGGTAGGTAGGTAGGTAGGTAGGTAGGTAGGTAGGTAGGTAGGTAGGTAGGTAGGTAGGTAGGTAGGTAGGTAGGTAGGTAGGTAGGTAGGTAGGTAGTTAGATAAAACACATATAGATTATATACCTAGTCAGTTACAACATTCCTGTCTTTAGCACGCACATTCAACGTTTGAAAGAATTGTGAATGCATTGGTGTTGTTGCCGCTGTTGTCATTGAAGTTTTTATTGTTTGTATTTGTTGCTACTAATCGTGTTGTTGGTTGTTGCTATCAATGTTGTTGTTTGTCGTTATAGTTGTTACTGTTTGTTGTGAATATTGTTTTTTGTTATTTTTGTCATGACAGGTTTTATTTGAAATGAATGAATCAGACACATTCACATACGTTCCATCAAGTCAGACACATTCACATACGTTCCATCAAGATGATAAAATCAGAATTAAATGAATGAAGCACTGCACAAGTCATTCAACCCTAAACTATTTCGTAAAATTCATGAAAATAAAAATAGTTATATATATATATAATTATATATAAAATTATATATTTATATATAATTATATAATATATATATATTACATAATGTTTTGTTTACATACATACTTACACAATTATAAAATCAAACTTGTAAACACACAACACTCACAAACACACACCATACACACACGCACACACACACA
This sequence comes from Helobdella robusta, assembly GCF_000326865.2. Taxonomy (NCBI): domain Eukaryota; kingdom Metazoa; phylum Annelida; class Clitellata; order Rhynchobdellida; family Glossiphoniidae; genus Helobdella; species Helobdella robusta. The sequence continues at coordinate 442,048 of NW_008704501.1, read as the reverse complement.
CACAACAATCACTAACACAAACACTCTCTCACACACACATTTAAAAATACACACACACAAACAGAAAAACAAACCACACACATAAAGAAACCGACGGTGACGAAAATGCACAATTTTCAATATCCCAAATGGAATTAGATTTTGTATAACAAGAGTTAGTGCAATTAGAGTTCACGAACACAAACACACATGTGTTTTATATGGTATAATATATGTATGTATGTATGTATGTTTGTTTGTATGTATGTATGTATATATATATAGTTGTATGTATCATGTATGCATTGATTATATATTTTACTAAGCTATGTACAATCAACAGTTCTTCGAAGGAAGTTATTATAGAGGTAACTTTAGAAATGGCACAGTGAATCGCTTCATCGTAAATTAATAACGAAAAATAAATAAATAAATAATAATAATAATAAAATGAAATAATAATAAATAGATGCAGTATTTATACAGTGTGTATATATTTTTTTTACTTAGTTTTAATCAACGAGCAATTTTTAATTGCAGAGTTGTATTGGATCAGCTTGCGATTTTTAAATGTCCTTCAGTGCCTCACAACATGGGAGTATTTTCCGATCGCTGAACACTTGTCACGCTATTCCACGTCGTCTGGTCAGTGGTCAGTAATCGGTGGTCAGTGGTCAGTAATCGGTGGCCAGTGGTTGGTGATCTATGGTCACGCATCAAAATGAACTTCATTCTCATTCCCTTTTACTTGTGCAAAATCAATTTCTTTTATTTGAATTCGAGCTTTTTAAATTTTTCAATCTTACATTAACTGATTGTAATTTTTAATGGCCTCACTTCGTAAAGTTTTTAAAACATTTTATTTGTTGTAATTATTTATTTTTACTTCTACCTTTTTTAGTTTTATCTGCTTAAAGGAACATTTTTTATTCGATTTCAAATGTTTATCGTTTGGGAGAAAACGAAACAATAAAATCTAAAATGAGATAATGAGATAATGAGGCGGGATTCATTTATTGTTTGATTGTGGTTAGGTATGTAAATAAAATTATGGAAAGCCAGCAGGCTCTGTTGAGAGAGTTTCAGACAGGCAGGCTTGTGCGTCCGGTGGTTTTTGCACTGATGAAATCTAATTTAATTTAATTCATTTTTATTCGTTTTTTTCAACATTATTTAATTTACTTTCAATTACACAAAATTTTATTTTAATTTCCAATTAATTTAGTATAGCAGAATCATTTTACCCGCAAATTTAATTTTTGCGGATGGTTGTTTAAGTTTCAATTTAACTTTTTAAGAGGTGAAAGTTTACTGTTGTATCTGCATGTAGATATTCAAGCAGGTCTGTATGTAATCAGTAAATAAATTACTTGCTGACAAATAATTTTTTCCCAAAAAGATTTTCAATTTTTTGCAATTCTTCTTATAATGTATAAACGGGTAGTTAGGTTTATTTACGTTTACAGATATAAACAGTTTAAATAAGATACATAATAAATATTAAACCAAGCGGAATTTTTTGACTTGACTCACTTCTGTCGCTCTTTAGTTGGACCAACTTCAGCAAAAATGAGTTATATGAGTTATATTAGAGCAACTCTTTGTACAGGCAGATATTTGAAAGCGATTAAAGCAGATCGTAACGTATGGTGAATATTTTACGTTAGCCCAACGATCATTCAGTTTGCCCAATTGAAAACATGAACGAATAATTAACATTCGATTTAACATAGATGTGAATTTTCTAAAATTGAAGCACGCATCTGGATATGAGAAATATGTTTTCATTCAACTGTTGAACGGATAATATTTATTTGGAAATAATCCGAACTCCCACTTGATTTGTTGAAGAGAAAACAAGTTATAAATTTTACAAATTTCGTCGATGACTTTCAACAAAAGGTCAGAGTTTATAAAAACAATTATTTTTTATCTTGCTGCGTTTGAAACTTGTATAAAAGGTAATTTGTGTCGAGATGAACATGACAGAAATAAGCGAGCGTTGAATGAACACGATGTAAAAATGTAGCAAGGCGAAATAACTACAACCAAAAAAAAGTTTTTTTGTAACACAAAAAGTGAAAGTAGTCAATCGATTGTTGTTCTGTAAGGTGACGAAGGTGTAGAGGTGAGACGCAGAGAGCTGTCGCTTCATCAGCGTCTCACGATATCTGCGTTACACACTCGCAGGTATGTTCACAATATAAATGAGAAATTAATTGGACTCAAGCAGAGAAGCAGGTACCAACTTTTGAATGTCTTTTGTTACGCAAACAACAAACATCGTGCTAAGCTGAATAACAAATTTGATGCAGAATTGATGATTACAATTGTTGAAGTTGAATATGTTTCGTGTTTGTCGCGTGTGTGTATTTTTAAAATAGGCTTCGTATCTTATCTTTAATTTTTAAATTCACTTTTTAACAAAATTTGGATGTAATTATAACAATAAAAAGTTGTTGATTATATTCGATTATTGTTATTGTTCATAAAATTGTTATTCTTAAGTCGAGGTTAAAAAAAGTAATGCATGAAGAATGGAAATTAATTAGAAGTTCGTTTTGAAAAGTAGTAAAAATATGTTGTAAGACTTCATCAGTTGTTTCTTGTTACCATGACAAAGGTTTGTATGGACTGGACACCTAACATTTCACATTGTATATCAGTTTTAACCGCTCTTATTTTGTTGATGTTAGTTTCAACTTTAAAAAATTTATATTAGGTTAAGTTACTTCTTTTTTAAAGTGTGCCAAATATTTTCGAGGATGATTTCATTTTGTAGTTTTAGTGAGTGCCAAACAAAACAATGTGAAAACATCTTTTCGTGAAGTAATTTAGGATTGTTATAAATAAATTGAGTTGGTCGATACGAGTGATTTTATCTTGGTGATGTTCTTCGTGAAGGCATAAAACTAACCTATCATTGCATGGATATGATTTATATTCTACAACGGATTCGCTTGCAGCAAAGCATCAACAATCAATATTCTCCATTTTTTATCGCTCATTGAAGGAAATCAATGTTCTGGTGACTCTCTGCATTTAATTAGAACATTTTTGACGTCTTTGTACTTGAGGAATGTTCTCCTTTAAATGGAATGATGCAGTTTGTTCAACACTCACACCAAAAAGAGGTCCAGATTAGCAGTGTAAAAGGATTATGCGTTCTTGCAAATGTATGGCCAGGCAGGCTTAATAATTTTTAACTTCTTGTTTGACTTCGTCCGAAGGAGAGGTTGTAGAGAATTTGTTTAATTTTTACAAAATTATTAGTTGATATATTATAACTTTGAAACAAAAAAAATTTAGCAACTTTCCAAATAATATCTGAATTTATTAGACGGGTTTTATTCCATTTTTATCAAGATTAAAATCAAGATGAATTATTAATTAAGAAGGATCTAAAATATATTGAAAAACACTTGACGTAAATTTATATTTGTTCATTTGTTTATTTCAAGTTGAAATAAATTCAATATTAATAAACTAATATTTAATAACTAATAAGGAACTCAACGTTACTTATGAGTAATGTAATGGCAACTTTGCATTGCATTTGAACTTCACATTGGTTCACGTTACTTTAAAATGAATGACAACTTGATAATGCTTCTGTGTCACTTAGACTGTTAACATTGTTTGATACCATTAAATAAACCTAATTTAATATTGTTAACCAATTCTTCAATAAAAATAAGCTAAAATCAACATTAGGAGCATTTTATTTCATTGGAACTTTAATGATTGTTTAAAATAACACTGCAAACTTGATGGTCTATTTTATTAGAGAACAAATGTGTATAAACACGAACGGGATGAAATAAATGTCTACACAATCAATGTACAATTGTGCATGCACTGCTTGCTCAACGTTCCTTATGAGTAATGTAATGGCAACTTTGCATTGCATTTGAACTTCACATTGGTTCACGTTACTTTAAAATGAATGACAACTTGATAATGCTTCTGTGTCACTTAGACTGTTAACATTGTTTGATACCATTAAATAAACCTAATTTAATATTGTTAACCAATTCTTCATTACAAATATGCAATAAGTTTGACAACGTCTTATTGTTATTATTACGAAATGCACGGCCAAGGCTAGGGTCAGTAGATTTTTAACATTTTTCAAACATAATTTACGGTAGACATTTCAGAACAGTTATACAAAAAAACAAAACTGCTATACAAAAATACTTAAACTTTTACATAACATTTTGATTAAGCCTCTAAATTCATCAAATTTTTTAAACTAACTTGTCATCATCGGATTTAAAACCAGTTATTAAATACTTTTAGTTTGAAAGACCTTTTGGTAACTATTACCTTATAAATTTGCTAAAATTCTGTTCTTACTACATTGAAAGTGAAAGATTTTCAAAAGATCGAAATAGATGTTTGCTTTCGAGTCCTTATTATTTTAATACATTTTAACTTCAATTTCAGTGTAATATTTTATTTATTAAAGTAAAAGTAAAATTACTACTAATAATTTACTTTTAATATTGAAGTAAAATATAGCTTTTGTTGTATTGAAACTGAAATAAAAAATTTTGGAACATAAAAATAATTTCATAGATTTCTATGACTGGATATGAAACAATCGCCTAAACTGGAAGATAATCGACTGAATTATTAAAAAAAACTAAAAGTCGTAAAGTTTTGAAGAGCCTGAAACTTCAGTAACATGTGGGCTGGGTTAGGAGAATTGCCTTCACGGATTCAAAAATTAAAAAGCAGCGGAGACTAAAAATTAAATTCTGCTATAGAAACATCGGCAGATTGCTACGACCGACAATCACTTTCGACCTTTTACACACATCATACGTTCATTATCTGCCACCGTGGCCTGCTGCAAATTTCAACGCCATCAATATTTAAACTTTCCAACTTTGAAAAGAATTAAAAATTTTTAAGGAACATGTCTAAAGAAAAATCTTTGCAATTATTCGAGTGATTCGATTTTTAAGCTAAAAATAGTTTAATAGTTTAATAAATATAGTTTAATAGTTTTTGTTTCTAGATTGTTTAATCTTGATGTAATCAAGAAATCTTTTAAAAAACTTCCTTAATTCCGATACATTCCTGTCGTCTTACGTAGAAAACAACAGCGGACAGTCCTATTCGAAACTCTGACGACATACAACCTTGACCGACTTGGGCTTGATGTTGTCATTACGAGTGATTTTATCTTGGTGATGTTCTTCGTGAAGGCATAAAACTAACCTATCATTGCATGGATGTTGTCATTAAACTTATTATAACTTGTTATTGGTTAGTGTGACAAACTGTTCTAAGAATAATATACTACAACAACTACTACTACCACCACTACTACTATTACTTCTACTACCACTATCACCAATTCTACTATTACTATTACTACTACTACCACTATCACCACTGCTACTATTACTACTACTACCGACACTACTACTACTAGCAGTAGTAATAACAATATTTATTATTATTGTTTTAATTTATAATAATATTATTAAGACTATAATAGTTATTGCTAAAAGAATGCAATGTCAGCAAAGGTTCGTGTCAGCAGTAGTAAGTGAGGTGCGTGCAAACAATACGAACGAACATTCCAAACATGTGATCGCATTGAATGAAGAGAGAATTCATCGAGTATAAGCAATAAGCATTCAATTCATTCTCAGTTCGTTTCTTAGTATTTAACTTTATAAGGGCATATGAATACGTCTGTAAAGCAATCTACGTATTATCTCTTTCTTTCTTTTTCTCTTTCTCTCTCTCTCCCTCTCTCTCTCTCTCTTTCTATATATATATATATATATATATATATATATATATATATATATATCAGTGTGTGTGTGTATGTAAATAATAGGTATAGACCTGGTTGCATATGTGTTTTGAAGTTTTGCAGCATGTCTGGCTGCCATTCTGTAGTTAAGTTTTGAATGAATTTAAATTGAAATCTCACCTCATTCAATGTAATATTGTACCGTTAGTTTGTTTAGACATTTTAGACTCAACATAACTCAGTGACTGTTATTTTTAGTTGAAAGCCGGTAGGATATTCTGTAATACTATTTGTCGATGCTTGTTCTAACAATTTCAATCACTAAAGAACTTCTCGCGACTGAGTGGCTGCCACAAATGCCACCAGGCGCCTGTATTTTTTTATTATCAGACCAGCAACTGCAAACATTTACTAGAGTTACCACATCACAACCATAACAAATTGTAATCATAATGTTAACAATTGTTCAACAACATTAAATAAATACTCCTCTTCAACATCACAAACTGGCTGCCTCCAACTTCTTTTTATTATGTAAAATTATTATCGCACAATAATAATAATAATTATAATTATTATTGTTATAAAAATATAAAAAAATAATAATAATTATTATTATTATTATTTCAACAAACTGCTGCATATGAATGGTTAAACATTCATTGAAGAACTTTTAACGAAGAGAACTGATGTGGAACCACAAACATTGCTGACAGCCTGGCTAATCACATTTTTAACATTTCAAATGCTTCGAATTATAAGGTATTCAAAACATCAGTGAGACACTGTCTTTGCTCAAAAGATTTCTTTCACTAGAATTTACACATGTCGTATATAGTATTGAGTTTTTTACTACAATCATTTAATTATAGTTATACTATTACTACTACTACTACTACTACTACTCCTACTACTACTACTAATACTACTACTAATACTACTACTACAACTACTACTATTACTACTACTACTACTACAACTACTACTTCTACTACTATTACTACTACTACTGCTACTAATAATTATGATAATAATAATACTCATAGCTATTAATATTTGACAAAAATAAATGAATAAATTTCTCTTGATGACCCAATATATATTAATAATTGAACGTCTGCACATAACAAAACGGTGCCTCGGCTTGATTTATCGCCTGTCAAAGATTGTTCACTTGATTCCTATGCCTGATATGAAATATTAAATCATTCCAAACATGCTCGACTAAATAACTTCAATTTTTAAAAGGCAGTCTTTCTCAAATTTTATAAAAGTTATTTCCAAAGAATGTCTCGTTCTCAAACATTATAAGTGTCATTTCGGGTTTCCTTCCATTGCATCCGCGTGTAGCAGTACTTCCTCTGTGCTGCTGAATTCCATCGGGTAGTTGGCTGCGTGCAAAATGAAGATGGAGAAGTAAGGCGGGTGTTGAAGTGTGATGGTGGTGCCAGTCATGTTTTCAGTTGAAAATATCTATGAAATAAAAGATTACCTACAAAGTTGAAGTGGTGTTTATAAACAGCAGTTGCACTGTTAACCGAGATATATGTGACTGCAATGGTCCTGATCTGATGAACATTCAGCGAAGGACCGAGACAAAGTTGACGAGAGAATGCAAAAGTTTTGAAAATTTTTGTTGGTGTGGCCAAATTACGCTGCGACTGTTTTGTTTATCTCGCAAACTTTTTGTAAATTTTCTTCTTAAAACGGTGTTCTTGTGTCCAAAACTGGATTTTACTGAGTTCGAATAAAAATACTTCTCACATCTGGAAGCCTCTCTAACGAAATCAGCCGCTCTGAACATTTGTGATGTTGTGACGTTGAGCCTGCAACTGCTGCTGAACACAACATACTGTTAACACTACTGTAGGCAGTAACTGATGTAAACATTTTTGTTGGCGGTTGTCATTGCAGAAATTGAGACAACATGAAAATGAAAATTGGCAGCAAAAGTCATTTGAATGTGCGCACGAGCAAGTCGATAGCTTGACAAACAGTGAGTGTAGGTAGCTCTGCTGTCACGCATTCAAGACTTGCAACAAATCAGTAGTCATTCTTTTATTCTTTCTTTTATTTGTTATTTCAACACACTCTTCCTACAATTGAATGAATATAAAAATTTTATTCATGTTTGAAGCTTTTGTGATCATTTTGTTATTTTGGATGTTTTTATATGTGACTTTGCAATTGAATGTATATGCAACTTGTTAAAAATCAAAGACACTAAAAAAATTTTAACTTTTTCTAGTATAAATTTGAAATTAAAATAACAAGTCGTACAAACACAATGAAAACTTTTGGTTGCAGATGTTACTACCAAACAATCACACCACATTCAACTAATCAACAACCTAATACAACAGCCCAACAACAATCAACCAACCAACTGACATCAACCACCACCACAACCACCAACAATAAAACAAAACCAGAACAATCAACAGCTAATTCCTACAACAATAAAGCACTTGATTAAATGAATGTTCATATTACAACTATTATGCCACTGAAAATTGTCCAATAATTGCGTAGTAATAAGCATAGTACTCCTTAGTTCGTAGCGATAACTTAATGATATCAGTAGAGGACCAGCATTGAAATAAAAAATGTTCATAATTCTGCCCACACTGCACACCATTATCCTCCATCTTTGATCCAACAATTCACATGCGATATTATTAATACCCTTTTTTATTTCAAGTCAGACATTTCAAACTTGAATAATTGCAAAATGATGAACAATACCAACAACCAGTGGAAAATGTTGCTGGTTTTGTTTCTTAATCATTTATAAATTATTTAAAAATGAAATAGAGAGACAGAAGTGAATGCAAATGAGATTTGGACGTGGTTCCTTCAACCGCTGAAGGAACCACGTCTTTGATAATGGTAGTAGTGGGTTCAAACTATGATGACGACAGACAGACAGGCTTCTTTCAATAATACATTGATTTCCGAATAAAACAGAAACCAAAAAATTATTTATTTCACAAACGAAAAAATGATTAACGCAGGGTAAACGAGTTTTAGAAGTGGAATTCAACGAAGCTGCACCCACATAACTTATTTTAAGGAAATCATTCCACCTACTAGGTCTAATTATCAGTTTCACCATTTCCAAAATTATGGTCTTCGTAATTATTATCGGATGCATGAATGCGTGGATGGATAGATGAATGGATGATTTGATGGATTGATTGATGGAGTGGTGCATGGTTGGATGAGTGGTAGATAGATGGATAGATTGTTGCATGAATAGATTGGATAGATTTGGATGCATCAAAACAGCCAGTTATAATTCATTCTCAAACAACTTGATATAACATCCATCTTTTTGATATTTTCAGAATTATGAAATCTCTTCGTTAATCTTAAGGACAAAACTGAACTCAATTTAATGCCATGCTACAAAAATCCTTTTGCAGTATTAATTTGTAGATACACACACAGACGCACACACACGCTTTGTACGATATATATATATATATATATATATATATATATATATATATATATATATATATATATATATATATAATTTTAGTCGGCAGCCACATTTTATCAGCTCATTCCTAATCACCAGCACAAAAATTTTAAGAACAAATGTTCATAACATTAACACATTAGCACTTGCATTAGAAAATAATTTATAATTAATTCCAAAATAGAAAGTTGAACTGTTTTCATACAAAGCGTGCATTTAAATTTAATCAACCAATTATGTTGCGTTGTTCAGTTGTTACGTTCAGTAAGTAAGGAATGAGCGAATCGCTGAAACCAACAATGATTGAATGTCTAAAAAATTATTGAATTTATAAAAAATATTTTTTCGTACATAAACACAATTACTGACTGCAATCAACAAGTTTGAAGCACTGCAACCAGCAAGTTAGAAGCCCTGCAACCAACAGGTTTGATGCCCTGCAACCAACAAGTTTGAAGCACTGCAACCAATAAAGTTAGAAGCACTGCAACCAACAAGTTAGAAACACTGCAACCAACAAGTTTGAAGCACTGCAATCAATAAAGTTAGAAGCAAACAGAGTGTCGGCATCGGTCATCATTTTTTGCTGGATTCGGATATTTTTCATCCAACTGCAACACACTGGAAGCAAATGCAGACCAGCATCAGCATGGGAAGATAGGGAGGAAGAGACATACAGAAGATGCACGCATGACGACATAAAATTCGAAGAAGCACCGACAGTCGTAAACCGTTGAGGCTGAAGACGTTTGATGAGCAATCGTACGCTACATCACGTCCATCTTTATTATCTCATTTTCCCATCCATATTTATATACATATATATATATATAATAGATATACTTCCTCGTATATATATATATATATATATATATATATATATATATATATATATATATATATATATATATTAAGGTGAGTCGAAATGTAAAAAATATTAAGTTGGAGATCCTGTGCATGTCTAAAAAGTTGCTTTTTGATGTACTCGTTTGAAAAAACCTCACTTTTTATTTTATGGACAGTGTCTACAGGTCCCAACTCTGACTAGAAAGACTACATAAATACCCAATGTTAGGGTAATGTATTGCAATGTATTACAAATTAAAAAGAATGTAAACTGTAACGAATCAATGTTAAACAGCAACAATACAAAGTTGTTTAACCTAACTGTTAATTAAATCTTTCTTGCTGTCTATTTTTGGTATCTCTAATCTGGATTTCTTACTCTGTAACACCATGCCATGACGGGACTTTTTCCCATAAACTTTACAGCTGGCAGCGCTAACGTCTTTAATTGTTCTCTCTACTGCCTGTGAATGACATGGAACATCGGGCAGTAGTATTGGATGTGTGTAAGTAAGTTGATGTTACTATTAGTCTGCTTCTCTCTTGCTCTTATTATTTGTTCTACTGAAAAACGACGAATTTCCTTATCACTATCACTAACTGCAGCTAAGAGAATGTTTTCAGCATGCGCAAAGTAGCAGTTATTTTTGAGAACAGGACAAACCACAGCCTGATCTAAGGCATCAAGTTCCCGAAACAACTGAACTAAGTAAAAGAAGTTGTTAGCACCATTTCGGCAAGAAGAATTTGATTTAATTTTGAACCAAGAGGGTCCGTAAAAGTTCAAAATGAAATGCGTTACTCTTCTGAGAGGTTCAGATGCCACTTCTCTAGACATGTAGAGACGCAAAATCCTGTTGGCTTTCGTCAACCATCGAGCATGACTTATATTTCCAGGTAAACTCTTTCGAGGAAATCAATATCTGTAGAAGCCTGACGTCCACGCTGTACTGCTAGACATGCTTCCAAAAACTACAGTTGGTCTGTGCTAAGATCCTTCTTGACAGCTTCATCACAATCAGTCACCTTACCAGTAATTGGCAAATAATTAACGACAGGCAATTCATTTGGATCATATTCTAGAGCTGAGCTAATTGTACCTGTCGATGTGGAAGGTCCTGTAGTTCGAGCAAAATCCACGCCTGCCAAAAACCTTCTAAATGGCAGCTCGTTACACTGTGGAAGGCATACCAACCACTGTAATGGTCTACCTAAGTTCTCCTCCAGTTAAATGAAGTGATTTATCTACAGTCTAGACTATAGCCTATTGTAGTATACATCTATATTAGCCTACTTGAATTTTACTATAGATCTATTATTGCAAAGAAGAAAATAAAATTACAAAATATTATATTAGATATTTTGCTTGTTTCTAAAAAATCCAGCACATGGTTTGTTGTTAATGTTGGTGACGTCACATGCAAATAACGTTATAAAATTTACTCCATTTCTTTTTTAGCACTTGTAGTTAGGTGCTAAGCCATTTGCCAATGCATTTTAGTTAATGATTCATAGTTCGGTACGTATTTAGATTGTACCAAGGAAATGGTTAAAATACACCAAATAAGGTAAGACTTTAATCAAAAGTTGGGACTCCTAAACGTTTCATAAAAAATCTTTAAATATTATTTTCCTACTGTACTGATGCCAAGACAACTTTTTGTTCATGTACAGGAAAGATAAAAAAATTCGACCCACCCTAATATATATATATATATATATATATATATATATATATATATATATATATTATATATATATTTACAATATTATATATATATATATATATATATATATATATGTGTGTGTGTGTGTGTGTGTGTGTGTGTGTGTGTGGGAATGGATGGAAAATAAATAGACGGATGGATAGATGGAATTGAAATAATAAATATGGACGTGATGTAGGGTACGAGTGCTCGTCAAACGTCTTCAACGTCAACGGTTTACGACTGTCGGTGCTTCTTCGAATTTCATGTCGTCAGGCATGCGTACGTTGGGGGCTGCTCCTCTCCTCTCTTTCTTCCTCCCTCTCTTCCTTCCTTCCTTCCTTCCTTCCTTCCTTCCTTCCTTCCCTTCTATCTTTCTCTACTGCTTCTTACTTTGTTGGTTGCAGTGTCTCAATATACGAGAGGAAGTATGTTTGAATAATTAAAAGAACTTTTTGGAGCAGAAACGTCGCAACGTGAAGAAACCATGGCTCATTTTTTCAAATTTTGAAATGTAAAATTTTTTTCAGCACTCATCTGGTTGATCAATAGCATGCGCTCAAATGTTCTCGAGCTCATCATGCAATCGGCAGCAGGTGCCTGCGTAGTTCGCTTTAAAACTGCACAACACGCAAATGACAACAACTGCACCACAACTTATTACATCAACTTGCAGTTAAACTAAAAACTCATTTATAAATACTTTTTAAGTTTTTTTTTTCATTTTTATTTTTCAGTCCTTCTCGGTTTGTGTGGCTGTCAAGTTGTGCACACCGCTCTGCTATTAACTTAATTATTAATTTAAATCCAACTGCACAACACATACATTTGCACTTGCATACATAAACATAAATAAACAAATATATACATAATTTTGTTTAGTTAATCATGATTTTAAGCATCTGACCTGTTTAGTAAACTAATAATTCATTCTAAAAATAATAATAATAATAATTAATAATAATAATTAATAATAATAATTAATAATAATAATTGTCATAATGATACAATACTAATAATTCTAACCCTCATGCTACTAAACAAAGCTATAGACAAATAAATAAATAAATGTATATATATATATATATATATATATATATATATGTAAAGTGACTTTGAATGAATATCAAATAAAGTTTATAAATAACGCCAGCAGCAGTCTAACAATCCACGGCCGTTGTACGACTGAGCCTTTTAGTGCATATGAAAGTCAGCCATTAAATTTAAACCTCACTATGTGCTACAGATACATTTACATATATACATACCTTGGAGGGAGACTGTATTGCATGAAATCTACCGAATTGCTGGCATTCATCAATTTAAAGTTTGTCTTTTCAATTTTTTTGCTAGAATTTTCCTGGAAATGGTTCAATTTATTAAAAAAAGAATTACTATCCAAGTTCATTATGAATATTCAATGAAACTGTTGTTAATGAAACAGTGCAGGTTTGGTTTATATTGTTCCCGCACTGAAGATGATTTGTGAAAAATTGAAATAAAACCTATCTGCACCATGAATTTGGACAACAACAGTTTCGGTGAACTTGGATAATAATTCTATTTTTATAAACTAAACAATTACCAGAAAATTTTAGTAAGGAAAATTGAAAAGATAAACTTTAAATTAATCAATGCCAAAAATTCTGACAATTCTATATGAACATACCCACACACACAAATTTATATATACATACATACATACATACATACATACATACATACATACATACATACATACATACATACATACATACATACATACATACATACATACATACATACATACATACATACATACATACATACATACATACATACATACATACATACATACATACATACATACATACATACATACATACATACATACATACATACATACATACATACATACATACATACATACATACATACATACACACATACATAAATACATACATACATACATACATACATACATACATACATACACACATACATAAATACATATTTTTGACATATGTTTGCACTGAGCACACAAGTATATATGTATATTTAAACAAGGATTCCTCATTTCAAACAATATTCATATGCACGTAAGTTATATAACGAACTTGTATTTAACGACCGTTGTAACGTTCGAACGGTATTTAAAATTCATTGTGACGTTGTATTGATTGTTAAGATATGGGTTCAGGTAGGATGTGACTTCTTGTTTCTTGCCGATGTGCTTTAATTTTTAACTTGGCATTAGTTGTTTGTTTGTTTGTTTGTTGTTTCATGCAGCTGCATGACATCAGCTGTTAATCAACGTCTCAAATGTTTGAATTTATGAAATAATAAAAGTTCACTTAACTACTACTAATTAATCGTAATTTTTAAACACGTTGAAATTTGTGCTCGATCATATGTTGTTAACGGCGAAAAACAAAGTTTTGAAGTAATTATTTTGAAGGATTGTTCGGATGTCGTAACGCAATTATAATTAATATAAAGTTATTTGTAATTCCAATTAATGTAACGATGCTAGATGGCAGGGAGTGCTCCACTAAATAGATTAATGACATTCAACAAGACGTTTCATTCGCACGGATTACACACAAATTAAAATCGCAGTTGCAATAAACTATACACAACGAGAGTATTATACTTATCATTGATTCAACTTCATTAGCATCAGCGTCGTCGTCAACAGAAAATAAAAACTCCAAAAATTTAACGTTTACATTTTACTACATTATCAATATTTATCATCCTCATCAACAACAACGACAACAAAATCATCATCATCAACAATAACAACATCATTATCAAACACAACAACAACAACATCATCCTCATCATCATCATCATCATGACCTCTTCTTAATCTCAACAATCTTCAACAGCCCCTATTTATCATTGATGAAGGTTTGTATGCGTCAAATGTCGGCATTGTTTTTTTCAAATTTGTTTTTTGCGAAGATGTTTGGTGTGGTTGTGGAATGTGTATCATGTAGATGTATCATATAGATGTATCTTGTCTCTGTATTTTGTGGATGTATCATATGTGTGTATCGTGTGTCTGTATCTTGTAGATGTATCTTGTAGATGTATCATATGTGTGTATCGTGTAAATATATCATATGGATGTATCAAACAAACGCTTTTTTATTTTTTTTTCAAAAATTTTTCTTAAAACTTTAAAAAATCGATAATTCATTTAAATTTATTTCTTATTGTCCCTAAAATATATAATATATAATCTTTGACACTTTTCTAAACATTATTTTATGTCTATTTAAATTAAAAAAAATCAAGATATTAAATAGAAATCTGAATGTTTCTCAACCATTTTTTAAACTATTTTTTCTAAAAGTTTTTTTTTGATAAAAATAAGCACCTTAGTGCAAATGTTTTTTGAAGAAATTCTTTCAAGTGTTCGAATATAAAAAATTCAGAAGTGATGCGGGCAAACGACAAGAGACGATAAAAAAAATTTTTTTCATGAAACATCGAAGAATAAGAAAATTATCTTCCAAGTGCAAAGCTCGGCTGAGTCAGTACGAAACTTCGAATGAAATTGAATTGAATGCATGCAGTTATACTACGAGAGCTTCAACTGCATTGCCCCAATGACGCTTTCCTAAATCCATCCTTATATTCTGATATTTAAAAGTTGTTCAGCTCCATATCAAAGCTCACAGATGCAGACATACAAACGAACATGCATGCACACGTACGTGCATAAACACAGCAGGCAAACACACACAAATAAACAAACACACCGAAATATATAGTGTTGAAGACAAAAAAAGAAACAACAATTTGTTTTATACTAATTGCGACTAAATAGGTGCGTATATATGTATGCAAACGTGCTGAAGTATGTGTACATTAAAACAAAAGAAACTTAAGTTTCTAAGACAAAATAATTTATTAACCCTGGAAAGCAAAGGAAAACATGCAGACTGCACGTGTTCGCAGTTGTTCGCGAGTGAATATCTTCCAACTGAAAACGAAATTTTAAAATGCATGCATACAGTTCGCAAACAACATACATACAACAAACAATTTGTTTCCATGGATAAAAATAATAAATTAACGAAAGGTGTAACTCAAACAAATAAAACAATAAACAAAACTACATACAAAAGAAGCAACATACAAACAAAACAACATACAAACGAAACAACATACAAACGAAGCAACATACAACAAAACAACATTTTGAACGACACAGAACAGCGCCGTTTTAATTCTGATAGCCCAAACCGTTACTGCTACAAATTTTTAAGATTTATTTTTTTTTATTTATTTTTTTGTTGAGGAAAACGCAAACTAAAACAATAAAATTAAAAAAGGTTTAAAAAGAAAAAGAAAGAAAGAGCGACAAACAAATAAAAAATTATATAAGATGAGACTCAAATGAAAAACATGGCTCTTAAGAAAGATGCAAGGGCCATAAAATTCTTTTGTTTTAAATCACTCTTTGTTGGACAGACACTACTCTGTAATTTTATGTAAACAACATGCAAACAACACCCAGACAACATACAAACTACATACAAACTATATACAAACTACATACAAACTACATACAAACAGCATTCAAACAACATACAAACTACATACAAACAACATACAAACAACTTGCAAACTACATACAAACAACATACATACTACATACAAACTACATACAAATTAGAGCCCTGCGCGGTTTGCGGTTGTCGCGGTTTAAACCGCAAAAACCGCACCGCAACCGCGGTTTTTTGCGGTTGCGGTGCAAAATCATGCGGTTTTACGCGGTTGCGGTTTTCAAATATGCGGTTTTTCCGCGGCGCGGTTTTTTTTATCAAAACCGCGGTGACCGCAAAAATTTTGTTAAATATTTTTGTTCGTTCATAACATTTTGAAAATTGCATTATCATTGTAATAATTTTATATATTAAAATCTTAATATCTTTGAAAGCCATTGAAGCAACCATTTCTTTTTCCTGTTTACTTTGAAAGAAGTAGTTATTTTATTTACGGCGTGGTTAATTATCGATTATTTTATAAAAATGTCCGAGGTAAAAAATGTTGAAGTTGATCCACAGGTAGATGTAATTGATAAAGGAAGGATAGGATCATCTCTCAATTATACACTGCAAAAGGGACGGTCCAGTTTAAATCCATACAAAATTGACAAAATGTTATTTATTAAGAGTAACAGTGATTTGGATGTGACAGCAACAACAACATGATAACAACAACAAAACAACAGAGAAGTAACATCTGTCTGTTTATATCTTTACAATGATGTCTTGTTTTGTTCGATTGTTTGAAAGTTTAAATTAATAATGATCATGATAATTATCTCCACCGCGGGATACGATGAACATTTATGAAAATGAACATGCATAAACAAGCAGACGCATTCAAACGAACACTCGCACACACACACGCACACACACGCGCGCGCAAAGTTACACATTCTCACACTCGCACACGCGCCTCAAAAGATGAATAAAACAATGATTAAAACATATCTCTATATATTTCTATATTTTATTTGATGATTAATTTCGAATTGTTTTACTATAGAGAGCGCTTGTGAGAACTTGTATGATGGGCGTTTTAAATTTTTTGAAAATTTAATTTGATTAGATAAAACTTGGCATGTGCACGCGAATACACCTAAAACGATTTCTGCAAGAAGCCTGCAAGTTTAGAGGTGGGAGCATTCGAGCGAGAGACGCATTTTTTAAGACTTTATAAACAAATGCACTGCCAACCATTCTAATTCAGGTGGAAATTCGACGATGACCATGCGATACGAACGTTCGTGAATTTGTTCACACGCACACATTCACACACACACACACACACACACACACACATACACATACACACACACACGCAGATAGGAGCGTTCAAACACGTGAACACAACAGAGCTCTGCATGCAATAAAAATTTGCATCTGACAACAGCCCGGCAAACAGACGGTCCACTCGATGAATCTCTTAATTGCAGCTCGACAGAGAACGACGCAAGGTGGCGTGCAGGGCAATGTTTGTGTTGGACTTTGTCTTTCTAAGACGTGCACGTGCGTACATTTACGAAAATTAAATATTCTAGAATCATCTCTTTCTTCTTCCAAAATTGTGTTGGACTTTGTCTTTCTAAGACGTGCACGTGCGTACATTTACGAAAATTGAATATTCTCGAAACGTTGGTTTAATTATGGCCAGTGTCGGTTCGTGACCCCACGCTGGAGGTCAACTAATTTCATAATTACGACGTTATTTTTCTTTAGCTTCATTTTTTTGTATTTATGGCGAATATTGCAAAGGCATAACAATGTTGCTCCGTTCTTTAACGCAGTAATTTAGTGCGAATGAGTTGTGTTCAACTCTATTACATTTTTGTTGAAATTACTTCATTTGTGGGCAATGAAGTGTTTGAAATCCCCCCACTTAACAAAAGTTTCATTTTTGTTTTTTTAATTTTGAAAGTAATTAAATGGCTTCCACTTACTTATTGGCACAGGGCCTTGAGATCTACGAATGCCGCCCTTGGTAGGCTATCTTATGTTGAAACACTCATTAAAAATTCTTCAAGAATGTATACTGGCTTAAAGGAATGTTAAAAAATGAAAAAAGTTATTTAGTCGAAAACCATCAGTCAACTTGAAAAAAAAATTTTTTTTTGACGAACAGAAGATCTAAGACTAAGCAGCAAATATTTTTCACACATTTGAATGTTTCACTAATCCGCACCTTGTTCTCGCTTAACATTCCAAACAATTACTTCGTTCTAGCAGGTTGCCTGATGTTAAGATGGAGTGCTGGCATGTTTCTCGAGTTCGCATCTTGCGAAGTATCCAACGCTGTGTAGCATTTCACGTCCACCGACATCATCATCTCTGGCCCTCACATGCATTTAAGCGCAGTCACACAAAAGCAAGTTTTTAAATAACCATGCCAACCTCGAATGCATTGGTAGACCAACTCTCTGTATAATTTATATGCAAAAAGCTAATACATTTAATAAGATGACTGTCTAAAACACCACAATCTATCTGCTATGTACTACCTCACGTGCACATTCACTTCCACGGAGCATCAAGCAAGAAGTGCAATAAATCATATAAAAATATTCAAGAAGAATTTTCATCTTCTTGAGAATCATCCATCTAAAAATTTCTTTGCGGAATAATTTTTTTTCTGGAAAAGTAAACATTTTTTTCATTTTAGGGTTAGGTTATTTAAGAATTTGTAGTTCCAAAAGTTGACAGCACATGCATTACCACTGTCATTATCATCCATCATTTAATTACCTCGACGGCTTACGTACAATTTTTTACATCTTATTTAGGATTCAATCCCTATAAAAGTTCTACATGTAAATGGCTTGAGATTGTAATTTCAATCGAATAAAAAATTGCATAAATGAAGATTGCATGAAAGATTGTATGAAGAATTGCACGAAAGATTGTATGAAGGATTGCACGAAAGATTGTATGAAGGATTGCATGAAAGATTGTACGAAGGATTGCACGAAAGATTGTATGAAGGATTGCATGAAAGATTGTATGAAGGATTGCACGAAAGATTGTATGAAGGATTGCATGAAAGATTGTATGAAGGATTGCATGGAAGATTGCTTGAAGGATAGCGTGGATGATTGCACTTAAAGTTGAAAAAATTATAATAAACAACACAAAAAGTTAAATAAACGAGTGCATGAAATGAACCTAATCATTAAATAATGTTTGAAGGAATGTTGAAATAATGCGAATAATTGCATTAAGAATAGATTCTACTGAAAATTGTTATCATTAGTTTGTTCACAAATTTGTTCATTGAAATCCTTATTATTTAACGTCACAAAATGTGTCTGAATGTTCAAAAATATTCTTCAACTTTCCCATTGTATGCATTAAAAAGCAGTTGGGTTCTTCTTTCTTCTTTCCATGCACTCTCACTCAAATATGCACAAACTCTCTGAAACAGATTTTCAATAAGCAAACAGAAACTCCGTGATGCGAGTCAGTTTAATGAAGCTTCAACATGCTCATCCATTTGAAAGTATTTTAAATAAATTTTTCGCAACATCTTGCAGAACTTTTTTTCCTAATGCCTAACAGCTGAAGGAAGTGCAAAAACTTCCGAAATGTTTTCATTTCTGGCATAATTTACAACATAATTTAATCCGCCCAGCCGTTATTAAAATATTCTGATGATGCAAAAGTTTTTAAATCAAAAATATGAACCGAGAAAATTGAAAGAAAATAACGTTGGCCTAAATTTGTGCCGAAATTTGTTTAGACGTGTTTCAAACAGTTTTGTTTATTTTCCATCGTTATAAATTTGGTTGGTTATATATTTTGTTAGCGAAATTGACGACACATGTCACGAAGAAGCCAGGTAATAATATTTATAATGCTTTTTAATGCATACAATGGGAAAGTTGAAGAATATTTTTGAACATTCAGACACATTTTGTGACGTTAAATAATAAGGATTTCAATGAACAAATTTGTGAACAAACTAATAATATTTATAATTAATTAATAATATTTTGTGTCTTCAGCGCTCTAAGTATTTCTTCTGTTTGATGTTTTCTCTTCAGAAAAAATTATAATAACATATAAATTCATTCGAAACTGAATGAAATATAAACTTCGATTCTTTAAAAAACGATGAAGAAATTAAAGACGTGTGCGATACTTCGCATATTCAAGGTTGCCATCAATTACTTTCATAATGTCAGTTCGCATCCTTTTTTATTTGCTTTGAAGTTTCTTGAAAAACATTAATGGCGAAAAATAGTTCAATGTCTGAAAAATTTATTTTTTATTTAAACTCTCTTCACCTGAGAGTATGAGCTAAAACGGAAGAACGAAGCACGAAACGAAAAAAGCATTTTAAAAATGCGAAAAATTTTTTTAACATTTTTATGCACCTGATTTTTTTATTCTTGAAAACTACTCAAAAATTTTGATAGCTTAATTTTTTGCGGTGATGCATCCAAAATATCAAGAAATAGGCTGTTGTTTCGTTTTTTTGAATTTTTCACTTTTGAATGTCTTGAAATAAGAATGTTTACATAACTAAGAGCATCTTTTTTTTAAACATTTCTCTATATGTACATTGCTAATGAAATCATTTGCAGATGTTGGTGTGAGTTTGCTGAATACAAGCCAGCATTCTTCAGAAGTGCCAACGGAAGCTCATAAAGATTCATCAACTACTTATTCATCAACGATGACTTCTCAAATGAAATTATACCACGGTAGATCAGCCTGCAACACAAAACAATCAAAATTTTTTGACGCCTCTTCAATTATTATCACAATAACTCTTTCAATAATGTTGGCAGCGGCATCGTCGTCGTCTTCATCATTAGTTTTTTCAATGCAGTGCCCAAAGTCATGCGCGTGTTGGGTGTCTGAAACAGCTGAAGATGTGCAAAACTATCATGCAACCTGTGGTGGAACCAAATCACCACTCATTCAAATCCCACCAAATCTTCCCGGACAACTTACACATTTAGATTTAAGCTACAATAACATTGAGGAAATCAAATTGAATTCAGCGTTAATTAATTTAAATGATCTTCGTCACTTAAATCTGAGTCACAATCAAATAGGATCGATTGAAGAAAAAGCGCTGAGCGGTATGAAAAATCTTCAAATTTTAGATTTGAGTCACAATCAGTTGTCAACTTTTGAGCAAAAATATTTTGCTGTACAACAACAACAGAATAACAATAATAATAACAACGGCAACAACGATGGTGAGGATAGCAAATTGTTCAACGATGATGGTTTGTACGTGCCCGATCACGTAGATGCCGACGACTACAAAGAAGACGAAGATGAAAATTATGACACCACAGAAGCTAGCGTCTCGAAAAACTTGCGAGAAATCGATTTATCGAATAATAAATTAACTGATGTAGATTTGGCGTTTATTGAAATGTTGCGATTAGAAAAATTAAATTTAGATGGTAACAAACTTAATCGATTGACCGATTTTACTTTTGTTGGTCTAAAAAGACTAAAATCTTTATCTATTTCGTCAAACAGCATTGAAGAAATTAGTGACAACACTTTTACAAATTTTTGCAACAACCTCATCAGTCTAATAATGCGCAACAACACACGTCTTAACAAGTTGACTCATTTGAACATTTCAAATTGTCATCGTTTAAATTATTTAGATCTTTCAGACTGCAATCTTCAACTCGTACCCCAAGGTTTATCTCAATCGTTGCGCTACTTACAACTAAGAAGAAACAGAATAAATGAAATAGGTAAGTTGGATTTCCAGCAGTGTAATGGGCTGAATATTCTTCTACTAGATGGTAATAACATTCAGAGTCTTCATGATAATTCCATTGAAGTTCTTACCAATTTGCAAAATTTGTGGCTGAACGGAAACCAGCTGAAAAAACCTCCCTTCAGGATTCCCTCATCTCTGACTCGCCTTCTTGTCGATGACAATGCCATCGAAGAATGGTCAGTTGATAATAATGGTGACCAGTTAAATAACAGTTTATCGTTTTTGTCATTAACCGGCAATAAAATTAAAGAAATAAATTCAGAAAGTTTTAAAACATATTCTAATCTTGCTAATTTAGATATCGGCGACAACAAAATTGAAAAGTTGTTAGAAAAATCGTTTGAAAACAATAAAAAGTTAAAAGTTCTAATTGTTAACAAAAATCCAATAAAATATATAGACGACAAATTTTTAGATGAACTCCCTCAGTTGAAATCGTTGTCAATAAGTTACATCGAAACTCCAAGTCATTCGCTTGATGCGCGAACTACTTTCTTGAAACCCGTGAACCTGACGTTGGAAAATTTAGAAATGGACCACAGCCCTTCTCTTATCAGACTTATGTTAACAAATAATGACCAATCAAAATATCCCAGTAAACACCAAAAGCAACGTTTTTCCATATCTTCATCCTTAAAAGCTCTGCGGTCAGTCAGCTTCGTAGGAGCAGACCTCACGACTCTCTCCAAAAACGACATGCACAATTTTCTTCCTCCTATCTTAAGGAATATTAAATTAACGAGCAACAAATGGCATTGCGATAAATCGTTACTTTGGTTTCGAGAGTTCTTGTTCACTCAAAAATTTGATTCATCGGCAGGTCCAAATGTTTGTTATACTCCAAGATTGCTCAATGGAAAATCTATTCGTGATCTCTCACCTGATGATTTTGTGCCAATACAAGTGACAACATTGAAATCATCAAAAAATAGCAATGCTCACAAAACCACTAAGAAAAGTTTACACGTTTTTAACAACAATGATAACAAAAACATTGACAGAAATGAAGGCAGAGATTGGAAGAAACATTCACCAACATCAACAACAGCAGTCACAACAACTACCTCAACGACAAAAACAACCACAACAACAACCCAGTCATTAATTTCCGAAAACTTCATTGAACCACAATCACCAAAAAAGAAAAGCAAAAATAATGACAAAATGATACTAAGCAGCGAACACAACTTCAACAAAATAAATAGTGAAAATTTTGACATCGAACAAGTTGACTCGCAATTTGATGACATCAACAGTGAGGACGATACCAACAACAATCTTGGTAATGTTAATAAGAAGGATGATGTCACAAATCGACCAGTTGTGCACGTGACGGATTTCATGAAGCTACCAAACGGTGCATCGTCAAAAAACATAAAAGTTTTCGAAGAAGAAAACAATGATAATAAAAACGGTAAGGAAAGCCAAAATGGAGATGATGGTCCACAAAAAAATAATTTATTTAGTGAAGTCGTTGATCCGCATTTTTCCAACAATGAGAAAAACGTCGATAATCCAATAAATAAATTTTTCCAAAGTCCCGACAAAACCGATTCAAGACAAAGCACGGACACGCCAGATGTTGAAGAAATTATTGACAAGCCCATCGAGAACAGCAAGATGGCGGTTACGATAGCCATCATCATCATCATCGCCACTGTCATCATTGCTTTATTTATCATCTCCCTCATCATCATCATCTGCAGAAAAAAACGGAAGCATTTTAATTCCTCTGATAACGGATACGGCAACAAAGGAACGATGATGAAGTCGAAGCACAAGGATGGCGTTCTATATTTCAGCACAGCGAGTGTCAACCAGGATTCTTCATCGCAAGCTGATCTGCGCAGTTTCGTTGGCTCCTCGCGTCATTCGGCTTCCTACGACAAGAGATCTTTGGGGATGGCTGACAACAACCGCTCATCGCCGGCCAGCTCGGTATCGAAGCACAACACCGATGCACGACCGAGTAACGGTTATTCCGACAGTGCAAGTAGAACCGGTTTCAACGGATATGCAGCAAACAACAACAGCAGTGTAAATAACGGATACTCAAATGGTGCTAATAATTTTTATACCAACAATAAAACAAGAGCTTATAGGTGGGAAGAGGTTTAGCACAAAATCAAATCGGAAGATAAAAGTTCAACAACCAATTTTTTAAAATAAAGAAATTGAATTTTGAAGAACGAAACGTACATAAGAAATAATGCATGCATTAAATTCTTCCCGAAACATACATCCCACTCGTCGTTAAACTGGAGTCCCAATCAAACGTTCTTAATTGTACACACACACACGGAAACACACACACACGCACATGTATGTATATATATATCTTAAGAATTTATATATGTATATATAATTTATTAATTGTTTTTAATGGAATTCAGAGTATTAACAAACGCCTATATCTAAATATGTTGCTATGTGTGAATAACAATTGAACTATTTAACACGTGTAAATATCTGGTAACATGTAACACGCAGACTTGTTTAGTGTTCACGCAATCAAATTTATTATGAAATTACATTATAATGTAATCATTACAATGGTAATCCACATTAACATTAACCCCCCCCCCCCCACACACACACAAACACACAAACACACACACACAAATACACAAACAAACACACACATATATGTATTGTGCCTGCGCGTGTGCTTGCTGTGTTTCTTCGATGTCAAAGAAGTACTGATAAAATATGTTAACTGAAATATTACGAGCGTGTATGAAAAAACATACAACCCTGTATATCAATTTCCTATATTTTCCATTAATCTATTAAAAAGTTGTTTGTAACAT
Organism: Helobdella robusta; assembly: GCF_000326865.2. Taxonomy (NCBI): domain Eukaryota; kingdom Metazoa; phylum Annelida; class Clitellata; order Rhynchobdellida; family Glossiphoniidae; genus Helobdella; species Helobdella robusta. The sequence goes on along the minus strand of NW_008704501.1, from coordinate 417,154 downwards.
TTTGAATGCCAGGAATATTTAACAAGTTGCATTCTTGGCTACTGAAACGTACACCAACAACATGTTTATTGTCTATGGTAACAACGTGACTTTGTTTAAATGTTTGTTTATTTGTATTGTTGTATAATGGAATAATATATGTAATTATTAATTATATATACAATCATATATATATATATACATATATATAAGTGTATGATTACATATGTATATATAAGTATATGTATGAATTTTTGCCAGTTGCATAGTTAGTTGTGCATTGAAAGGCATGGTGGCGTTGTTGTTTGTGTTGCTGGACGACCAACAGCAATGATTGATTGTTGTTGTTCGTCTGAGAAGACCTATTCATTTCTCATCTGGAATACGCTCGTCAGTTTTTTTTAGTAAACAAAATGATGGATTGGAAGAAATTATGACGTAATGATCATCTGGTGATGTAACGGTGAGGTTTGTAGTGATGACATGATATAATGATGACGTAATGATGATGATAAATTTTATTTTGTTGATGCTTCTATAGTTGTAGATGATGACAATGAGAATGATGATGGTTGAATATCAATATAACGGTTACGGTTGATGATAATGAAAAATATAAAAATTGTTTTCAATGATAAATTATATGTGGAATTTTTTAAATTTTAAAACTTGAAATGTTTATTTCAAATGAAAATTTTGTAAATTTTTTAACGATTGATGAACAGAAAAATTTCAAATTTAATTATTTTTCGTTTTTAAATTTTTTAATAAAATTTTTAATTAATTTCATTTTCAATTTCTTGAAATAAATAAAAAAATTCAAATTGTTTTTGCGTATGTTAGCTTTAAAGTTAATATGCTAATATGTTTGTGTGTATGTGCAGTGATGTGTATATGTATGTGTAGTGATATTTGTGTGTATCTGCAGTGATGTACATTGTTTGCTTGCGTGTTGTTGTGTGTGCGTTCTGGTGAACTCAGCTGCAATCCATCATATCCGGTTGAAAAGATCAGAATGATCGGATGGCTGGGGGGAAGAGGAATGGGATAAATGATCCTCGGTGGACAGGCAGACCAACTGCTGCACTGCAACGGACATCATTCATCTGTCTGATTGAGGACTGAAAGGAATAAATTCATTAGTGTTTCTGATCACAACCTCAAACATTTGTAGGGAAAAAGCAAACGGTGGAAGCCATGTTCTTCATTTTTATTGAAACGTGCACAACTCTGCGTGTTTCCAAGCATATGTCCGTTTGTTAATTGTTCCATGGAGCATTTAAATTAACGTGTAAGCTGACGTTTGCATGTTGTTTGTTGTCCTTATGTTCGTATATGCTGTTCGTTTTTCTTATGTTCGTATATGCTGTTCGTTGTTCTTCTTAACATATGCTCACGTTTGTTTATTTCTTTCTTCTGTCGATAGCCCATACGACAAACGTCGGTTTTAAAGACCAGCAAATGTTGATTTGAATGTTACCTGCAGGGAGGGGAAGTTGCATGGGGCTTAACAACCATTCCTTACCACACAGGCACCTCCAACTGCAGTCGCTTGCAACAGAAGAAGAGGAATTCAGAAGAATTGTTCTTCTGTTCTCTTTCATGGGCAGTAACTGTTGCATCATTTTGTTATTTTCAGTCAGTCTCTACTTTATGATTTAATTTATATTTCTTCAAGTCTTAACATCTCTGAATGGTTGGGTGAAATGTTTTCTTGCTTTAACAATGGCAGACATCATTATAAAGGCAATAAATAAATTTAAATTATGATAACAATGACTACTTATGGAGGCTGATTTTATTTGGACATGTGTTGCAGTTTGTTTTTGTTTGAGTTGAAGCCAATGTGAACATTTTTATGAATTATAAATTTTTAGCCCTAATGAGAATAAATAACAAACAAATTAGTAAAATGAAAATAAATAAAAATTTATGATTTTGTTTTGTCTAGAAAAGATTTTCAAAAAATTATTAAAAAACATCAGTTCATCAGTTCAGTAATAGAAATAATTTGTTGGCGAGCACACGAACTAAATCTTAGGAAAAATTGCAAACGTGTATTAACCAACACATCATGTTGGCATGACAAACACGAGATTCGCTGCTCATTCACAAACATTCCCAGTGGAAAGCACTCCCCTCCATTACCATTAACAAGAAATTTTGATCGTTTGATGTAAATGGTACATCGTGCCATGTCATAACAACAACATAGAAACCACGTAACATCGAAAAGAAGTTTTGGCAGTTAATTATTTGCAATCAACAGAAGATGAAACCCATAGAACGTGTTCTTTTTTACTGCTGACAATGTTATTATAACACTTTTTCCCATTACTTTTTAATAATAATTTTTTTCTTTACCTCAGATTTAATGAAACAGAAACTTTTTTTAATTAATACGAATGGATGCATAAATATTATTCCTACCTGATAGGTGAAAATTGAAAAGAAACAACAGAATTGAATCTTCATTACATTCTCACTTAACACATTTGTTAACGCTGGAAAATAATTTGAGCGGCCTTTCAGCAACTTTTCTTTGTTATTGATGTGAGTGTGTGTGTGTGTATGTGTGAGCGCTCGCGTGCGTGATTCTCACATGTTTTTATGTTATGTAAAGTAATGTTATGTTGTTCTACATGTTATGTTACGTTTTATTACGTTTTGTGTTTTTCCCACACCATAGAGATCTCGCCCTCGCCTGTAGTTCGAGTGTACTGCGTAGTAAAAATCTTCCTATGTGAGTTTTTTTTTCGTGTGATTACCACCCATCAGATGTTGAAAGTAATCAACGTTAAGGTTATTTGAATGGATTATATTTTTGCAATCCCTGCACAGAAGATTCGAAAAAGTTTTGTGAATGTTGTCAACTAAGGGACAGTAATTGCATAAATTAATTTCAATGCAAATTGTTGTGAAAATTATATTTTTTCAACACTTTTTAACAACGCTTCCTCTCATAAATGTTTTAAATGTTCTTGCAACGCAACATTTAAAGCATTGCACGTCCTGAAACCATGCAACCAAGCAGGAATATTTTACTAAATTTTAGAAGCAAAAGTGCAACAATTTGATGAACTATTTAGTTTAGTTTCGATTTCTCCAATGTAACAACCGAGCATCAGTTGAAAGGCTAACAAAAATCAACGTTTGGGATGTGCACGGGAGTTTATAGATCGTATCCTGTTGTCTTTTGTTTATTTTGCAATTGATGGCGATGATCACCAACGTAAGAGTTGAAAGTGTTGTCGAAGCTTTACGTGCCAGCGATTTGTCGGATGTTTGATCAAATATCTTCATATCGAATAATATGAAATATGAGAAGAACTATCGAATAAATAGAACATGCGAAGAAAAAGTGCGGAAATGTACGAAGAAAACTGAAACACAGACACTGGTGATGGTTGATGAAGAGAGAGAGAGAAAGAGAGAGAGAGAGAAAGAGAGAAAGAAAGGGAGAGAGAGAGACAGAGCGAGAGAGAGAGGGATTGAGAAAGAGTTTTAGCGTAAGAGGACAATATTTGTGAATTTGTGATAACAAAATGCAAATGATAATACCAATGAAAAAATTCGTGGAAATGATGGTGAGGGCCACAAAGAATGATGATGAAATATTGAATGCATATAGGTTTTCTACTCTTTACAAGCGTGTGTGCCGGTTAATTTATGACAACGACTTGTTATTTTTTTTTGTTGAAAATATGTTAGGGATATTTTAATTAAAATTTGTAATAGATGAATAAGAATAATTTTTGGATTGTGTCTGTGCTGAAAAATTACGAAGTCTTTAATTTTTATTCGAATCTTTTTGGTGACTTCTAACTTTACCCAAGAGGAAACTTCAAACACAGAAAATAAATAAACGATGTCAGTCTTTCAGCGATGATAAAAAATGGTGATAACATTCCTCATCCGCCCACGAACTAACCCACCCTTTCATAAAAAGGTCTGTTTTGGGATGGGTAATCTTTGGAATGTGAGTTTCTAGTATTTGAATAATTTAAAGCCTTCAATAATAGTCATTTAGGGTAAAAATCGGATTTTTAATTTTTATCAATTTTGGTGAAAGTTTTTCTCAATAATATTTTTTAATGTACCAAGTTTGTTTAGTTCACCGACGTTTGCAACAATGAACGGTTGAAGCAAACCTATGTTAGCTGCCGAATGATTTTATATTATGCTATCTTCTATGAATATTATGGCTTTTAGGAAAGAAATTGACAAGTCATTCATAAAATTATATGTTATTCATGATCTTGAATTAGTTACAAAATCAATTTAGTTAACCAAATATGTTTTAATTACAAATATATATATTTTTATACATAATCAAGAAGAGTTTGCAATGCAAATTTGAAACATCTGCTTGTGACATCTGACGAGTGAAGTTTATTTGCCACAATCCAGTCAGCTCTAATGAAAATGAAATCATCGAATCAAATGGTTGATGTTAACCAATCGCAAAACATGAAGCAAATAGATAATCAATAAATAATTAATTGTCCATTAATGTGCAAGAATAGAAATGAAAGAATATTTGGGGAAAACGAATGTTAGGTGCAACAGTGAGAGGAATGCAAATTTCAAAAGAGGCGGAACAACTGGGAAATATTAAAGAAACAATTTAACAAGCCAATAAATGACAACAGATAAAAGAACAAAAATATTTACACTGAGGCTTACATAATCGAAAATTTTGTGTGAATAATGTACAGGTACATGAAAGACTGGATCAATGAAATAATTAATTAAATAACAAACAGCGGTCTTATTTAAACTTCCAAATTTGAGGCTGCATTTAAATTTTTAATTTTGAAAAACTATGCCATTTGAAGGGAAATTTTTTTACAAAAATTCAAAACGTTTTGTTAATGTCCGAAATTTTGTTGTCTTTGATGTTGCTTATGTTGTGGATGTTGATGTCATTGCTGCTGAGTTGAGTGATGTTATCAGCAACTTTATTACACGGGTCATCAATATTTATGTTCAAATGTTTTTCGTTGTCGTTGCTGCTGTTGTGGTTGCGGTTGTTGCTGATGTTATGGTTGCCGTTGTTGCTGTTGTAGTCCTTGCTGCTGTTGTAGTCCTTGCCGCTGTTGTGGTTGTTGCTGTTGCCATCGTTGCTGCTGTAATGGTTGCGGTTGTCGTTGTTGCAATTGTTGTCGGCAGAATGTTGTTTGTTAACTCTTTGATCGTAGCTACCATAATCAACATGGCAGCCATTCCTCTGCTGAGCGTTCGTTCGTTGTTTGTCATTCAACAGCGGCAAGTTTTGTTTATTTTCGTCGTTGGAGTTGCCACAGTTGCCACAGGACTCAACATCTGAAAGTTGAGAATCGTCTGAGAGGCAACAAAACAGTTCGCCGTTCAGTGCCATAACGATGATAGCGAGTAACAAGAGGGTCGAACCAGTGGCTATCAGGCCCAACCCTGCAACCAAGACAGCAGGTTCAAACAGGTGATGTCATTTCATCAACAGTATAAATAACATATGTTCATGAGTTAAATTATTAAAAATTAAACGAGTTATTTGGAAGAACCCTAACCGCAAGAATAATGATTGGAACGAGAATGAAACAAAAAAATTGTTAATCTGACATTTATAATGAATGAAGCTTCGAGTTGTAATAAAAAAAAAAACAGAAAAAAGACCTATGACAGCTGAGAGGTAGAGCATCGTTCTGAGATTGTTGTAGTAGCGCTCCACCCCCTCCATCTCCCTGGCGGTCAAGTTGGGGTCGACCCTAAAAACAAATGTCCCATCATTATTTTCAAATAACATAAATTTGTTTCTTTGTGTCACAATATAATTAGAAATTAATTAAATAAAAAATTAATTACTGCAACTTGAAGTTAATTAAAAATATTTTGTCATAATATTCACACATTGCAAACCAGAGAGTTTTTTTCATTTTCATCATTACATTCACATTTATCGACTTTTATTAATATTTCATCATTAGTGTTCAATATAGATATTCTCAACCGTTGCCGGTCAGCTTTTTAGACATTTCTGAGGTGCATTTGTTTCCAGCTACTCACAGTTTGGGCAATAACTAAAAAATTAAATGAACTATGTACATAAAGCAGAATTTGAAATTTTATAATTGAACATTTTTCTGCCAAGACAAGCTTTAAACAATTTCAAAACATCTTTGCGTGTGAATAAAAAAAATTTATACTTTACAAAGGATTTCAAGTCTTAAAGACGAACTTCAGCAACATTTGCAGCAACAGATTTTTAAATGTTTTTCAATGATAATGTTCGTTAAGTTTTGCAATAAATTTATTAGGCATATGATAAATCTGTGTTTGAGAGTATGGGTTGGGTTCACAATTGATCGTCTTTTGACCAGTGCAATATCTGGAATACAAAGAACCATTTATAATTGTAGTCAACAAACAAGAAATAGTCGAAGGCAAAACAGTAAAAATTTTAGGCGTTTTATTAGATAAGAAGGTAATTCTCAAACCCCATGTTAGTAACGTCTCAAACAAGTTGGCAAAATCTAGTGGAATAATAAAGAAAAATTAAATTTTTTTTTCCAAAAAGATGCTCAAACTTGATTCACAATGCCACATGTCTGCCTCACATGACGAACTACAACGTTGTTTGGGCCAGTGAGTTTCAAACGGCCACCAACCCAAACGAACGGTGCGATGTCGAAGTAATGCTTAATAATTTAAAGGGAATTAACACACACCACACTAAACTAGGGATGCACCAAAGTTTGGTCCCGGCCAAAATCCGACTTTTTTTTCAAATCCGACCGAATCCGGCCCCGGCCGGATTTGGTGGCCGGATTTAGGACCGGATTTAAGCGTCTATCAACATTTAAAAATGTTATAAATGTTATAACTAGAAAATTTTTTTCATTGAATTCGATTAATTTTATGTCAATAAGTTAAAGGCTAAGCATATATGACACATAATAACAACATCACTAATTGTGAGGTGAGCTGGACAATTTTCTTTATGCTATAACATGGGTTATGCATAAATTATGAGCTGATCTTTGTGTAAAAGAACTTGTGCACGTGTATATACTATATAATTGTATATAATGGATCATATAGCTACATAATATATATATATATATATATATATATATATATATATATATATGTTGGTAATAGACCATAATTTTTATATATATATATTGTCGGAAATTTTATGAAAACAACTGGTGGTGTGAGGTAATCTCTCCCTCTATTTTTCTCAGGGAATTTCTTTATGGTCCGACAATAATTTTTGTGTATATTTTTATCGTGAGTTCGACCAGTCCTGTGTGGCACTGGGCTTTTTCGAATTATATGATTTTACTGAGTAACACACGAACGCGTAAAAATATTCGATAACAATTTTATTAATCGACGGAAGTAAATGAAAAGGAATTGAACTAAATGAACTCTATAATAATGTAAAATGTCAATGAACAAACTGGAATACAGGAATTAGAACTTCTTCTTGTTGGGTCTTCGACTTGGGATATGTTTCCGTCGGTCGGCTTTCGCACAACCCTGGCCTGTTTTCACTGGGCCGTCACACACACACACACACACACACACACACACACACACACACACACACACACACACACACACATTTCATCACAAAACTAAAGAACTACTTTTATATACACAATTATGATATATTTTCATCGTTTCATACCTTGCATGTTGTTAGTTTCTTTGCGATTTACAGAATAAAAAAATACTTTAAACAATAGAGTTAGAAATTTAATTATTTGATTATAAATAAATTTATATGCTTTTCCAATAACAAAAAAATTTCTTCATAACGATGTTTACGTTTTTAATAGGAGTAATTTGAATGTAGTACGTGATAAACAATTTGCTATCGATAAAATTTATGCCTTCATTGTGTAATTGTTTTCATTGAGCCTTGTTTATTTCCATTTTCAAAATGTAATGCTGGTTGTAAAAGTTTCTAGCGCAATACGTACGGATACTTCAGTGTTTTCATACCCACACAGGCATACACAGACATAAAAGGTGTCACAAAAAAGATAGCTCATTGCCATGTTAGCCAGCCGTGGCTGGCTGGTTATCCTACTCAGCGGTAGAAAAAACATCACCAACATTGCTGAATGGAACATACGTATTTTGTACTTTGCTGGATCTTGGAAATCTTTATGAGCATCTATCTGCCATTGTGGCACGTGAACTTACCTTCCACAATATATATGTTGCTGCAGTCAGTAGGACAAAAATTTCTGCAGCAACCCAGTTTGAAGAGAGAGAGGTGCTTGTTTCACTTTCTTTTGCCAGGGTCATCCAACAGTGGAAGCGCGAATGACTGGAGTGAGATTTGCTATTTGTAATTCACTTCTAAAGTCTTTGCGGTGAAATACCTTGTGGTATTTCACCGCGTCCAATGAAGATGCAACACAGACTAGAGGGTGGACACACTGCTACCTTGATCAGTTGCTACGCGCCAACACTTGGAGCAACTAATGAAGGGAAGAACTTGTTTTATGAACAAATTTGTCATGCTGTTTGTACAATACCATACAAGCATTAACCGTTCGTCATGGGTGACTTCAACGCCCACATGGGTACTGATCATATCTTGTGAGAAAGAGTGGTCGGACGCAATAGATTTGGTAGAAAAAACTGAAATGAAACAATGCTCTTTGCATTCTGTACAGAACACAATCTGGCGGTAACTAATACGGTCTTATATCAAACTGAGAAAATAGAAGACCAGTTGGAATCATCCATGTTTAGGGCACAGGTGTCTCATCGACTATATCTTTATCAGGCAACGAGATCGTCTAATGCAATGCGAGAAAGTACAATGGGGTCAGTTCATCGCCTTATCAAGATGTCAGTATTTCTAACTGTGAAACCAGTCATGTGAACAGCCACCAAAGACTCGTTCTGTTCAGTATCTACTCTTTTCTAGTGCTCCGATTCTGGGTATAAATTCTGTTACCTTAGCAGTTACATCTCCAACACTACGGCCATCGATGATGATATTACAGTTAGGCTTGCCAAGGCTGGTACATTCTGCTATCGGCGGCCTCTGGAAAAAACGAATTGTAACGCTGACTACTAAAATATCAGCTTACACTGCAGATGTGCCGACCTCACTACTATATGGTTGTGTGAATCAAGACAATCTATCGGCGTCATATCAGCAAACTCGATCAATTGCACATGAAATGTCGCCAAGTTAATGCTCATGTCAAATGGGAGGTTAGAAAGCCAAATACGACTGTAATGAAAACAAGTGGTATTATGAGTTTTGTGGCATTTCTGCTGCAAGCGCAGTTTGGTTGAAACATTATTAGCATGCCGGATGCTAGAGTTATAATACAATTGTTTTTTGGGTAAGTAGCTTCTGGAGCTCGTTCTGTTCAAAAATTCAAAGATAGCTTGAAGGAAAACTTAAAAAATGCAGACAGAATCTTGAAACCTTGGGCGTCGTTGCCATTGGACGTACATAGTGTAAGACCGGCTGACAAGCGTCAGTATCTGCTTTTGAACTTGCACGCAGTACAGCTCTTTTTGACGGAAGGAAGCGGCAAAAGCAGGTGGTCCAGGATGGTAGCAGCACAGGTGTGTGGGTTTTTGGATCATGTGGTCGCAGATGTTGATCAAAAGTAGGTCTATTCTTTCACGAAAGGTCTCACCAGTGATCAGTTCGTGTGTGTGGAAACAATAGTGACATTAAAAATCAAATAAAAAATACAAAATATTTGCACCACATCAGTTAAATGAAAATAATGAAGTTTTATAATAAAACACGATTATTTTAAATTAAAGTTCCTTTCAACAAAAAAACAAAACATAAACAATAAAACGCTTTCAGTCTTTCACCAACAAAGTTATTGGTGATCGGTAGAACGTCATTATAAACAAGGCTACGAAAACGCCTCCGTCATTCTTTATTGGCCTATTTCTTGTTATTCTTTCGTTCAAAACATTACAGCAATTGACAATTTTAAAAATTATTTCTACAAAAACGAGATTAAAAGGCAATTTACAAAAATTAGAAAAAAGTCATCAACTTTACAATTTCGAAATCATCCGCACACTGCAAAATTCTGAAGATCTGCCACTGCGAACTGTTGATTTTTAATTAATGGTTAAATACGTTCATTTAAAAAATAGATGGCAATATTATATTATTACCGAATATTTCAACATTTAAAATAAAATTCCATAAAAATAGCGGCAACATGAATTAATGTTGTTGTCATGATATGACGATTGGGCACCGTAATTGAAGAAGTTGATGTTGTGGTGACAACCCAAATAAATTTTTGCTTCAAAAAATTTTAATTCTCGCAAAATAATTTACTCAAAATAACGCTTCCTTATATTCGAATAATTTTCATCCAGTTAGATCGTTTTTGTCACTTTCTTTTGATTAACGCCGCAAAAATATTTCTATGTAAGTATAAAAAATATGCAAGAATATTTCTAAGTTATTTTTACTATGGTTATTTCTGGTTGAACTAAATAAGGAGCTATCTATTATAAGGTAGTGCGTTCCGATTAAGAGGCGTTTGTTTATGTGTTGGTTTGTACGTTCGTTTGTTTGCATGTTTATTTGTTTGTTTGTTCGTTCATTTGTTTGTTTGTTTGTGTGTATGTATGTATGCTGGTTTGTTTGTTTATGTGTGTTTCAATGTTTGTACTTAAATCTAAATGTTATATATGTAAAATATGTATGCTTATTACCTTGTAGTGCCTGTGTCATTTAAAATTTTACGTTTGACCATAAATATTCATTTATTGTTTGGAAAAATTTCTTGGAATGTATATTGCATGATCATAGAATTAGCTCAAAAGTTGGAGACGATATGATAAAAAGAGGCCACAAGTTTTTCTGGAGAGAAAAAGTAATAAGTCATAAATCACTTCATTTAGAAAAACAATAAGACGTTTGAGGCCAACGCCTACAATTAAATAAGGTAAAATTTAATGTTTTCATAAAACAGACCAATTCAGTAAAGAATAAATTGTTAATTACTATGATTAAGGGGCCGTCCATAAAAGGAGGTCACGTTTCAATGGGGGTCCACATATTTGTGACACTTATCTTATTTCATACTTTTATTGATCATTTTTTCTTCTGCTTAGTTCTTTCTTGTTGAATCAGTTTCACAACGCAGTTATCAATTTTTATCAACATTTTTTCAAATAATTTTGATGTCAGCATCAACTTCATCGTTACTTTTCCATTCATCCTCATCACACTGTCGGTCGTTATTTTACCAAATGGTGGGAGAACGTTAATATGTTCAACCTGAAACTCTTGACAATTGCTTTAAACATATACTGCCGGACCTCCGTACAACGAACTTGATGTTTCCAGGAAATAAATTTGCTATATAGAAATTTTGTCACATAGAATTTTTTCGGGAATAGATATTTTTTTAACTTTTATAAATTTTGTTTGTTATAAAAAAATTATTTTCGCTTTATAGAAAGAGTGTTTTGTGCAAAATTTCAAGAAAATTAAAAAAATTCGTTATATATAGATTTTCTTTATATAGAAGTTCGTTATAAGGTTTGACTGTATATATATTTCCGTGCCAATTGTTACGATACCTTTTTAATCATGTTAGACAATATAATAATGATGACATTTGTGAATGATTTAATCAATGATGACAAAATTTATTATAAAAAAAAACCGGAATTTGATCAGCATTTTTTTGTATTGAATGTAAACGGAATGGACGCATACTGAAAAAATCCCATGCAACCTGACGGAAGCCACGACATGCAAGATGGGATTTGACAACAACCATGTCCAAAAAAATTTCTGAGTTACTGCAGCAATTTTGCAGGTTCATAGAGATATATGAAATTATATAGGTTACATAAATATATTGAGGTTTTGTCGATAAAATTTTCAAAGTTAGATCCGCAATTTTGCAAGAATAACAAAAACTGGAAGTCAGTGAAACATAAAAAAGAAAATGAGAGAATTAAAACAAAACAGTTAGTCTTGCAGTTTCGATTAGAATAATCTTCAGTTCTGTTTTATAATTGGGGAGCAAGAGGTTTTATGCTAGAGTGAGCTGCAATAGTTCATTTTTTTTTTATAAAATTAGCTATCTATCAAAAGTAGGTGCAATATAATTTGTAGGAATGTGTCGTATGCGCTTTATAGCCCTGAAATAATGCAGCAAAATCCTCAACAAAGAGCCCCAGCAGGAAATGCTCAAACTGTCCGCGCCTCTGATTAGTCTTCTTCTGAAGACTCAATATTAAATTACAATTATGATGATGAAATGAATATTCTTGTTTCAGATACAATGAAATTTTATTTTTTATTCGGTACAACAATTTGTTTCTAAATGTTCACATTTTAAAATATTTTTGATAGATTAAAAACTGGCAGATTAAGCAATCTAGGTTAAGAAAACTTTTCAAATAAACTAAAAAATTTCTTCCAATTCTGTTTTTTTGTCTTTTCAGCGTTTTATTGTTACTAGGGATTCTCGCTTTCCTCAGCTTTTTAGTCGTTGTTTTCACGAATGTTTGCAATTTGCGTCTTTCTGCATTCAATCAATCAATCTATTAGTTTGTTATGCGTTATTTCCCGCGATGTTCAACCGTGCTTCTCAGTGAATTTTGCATATAGATAGGTCTTGAGATCCACTCTGAAATTCGAAAGTGATGGAGAAGTAGTTAATAAAGGAGATAGAGAGTTCCAGAGAAAAGGGCCAGAAAAATCAAACGCAGATTTAGCAAAAGAGTGTTTTCTACGTGAGAACAAGAGGACAATCGTAAACCGTATAGCAGTGCAATCTTTCTAATACCTTTTCCATTTTCTGATTTTTGTATAACTTGCATTTTTACTTTTAAATCAAAAATTTTTTTCAACACCATTTTGAGGTACATAAACGAGGATACTAAAAAATGTCCGCTCATTATGGGTCAATTAACATACAAAACGGTTTGGTGTCTTGAAAAATGTCCACTAATTTAAATTCTCCGCTCTTCAGAATCACACTCTAGGAAGTTTGTTTTAGCTACAAAATTTGATGATTGTGGAAATATGATGGATATCATTGACAAAAAATCATCTTTAACTAGAACAACAACCACAATATCAACAACAACAGCAACAACATCAACCACAACATCAACCACAACATCAACAACAACCACAACATCAACAACATCAGCAACAACATCAACCAACTTGTAGTTGACATCAACAACCAGTGTGAGACTCGTGAAGATGATTCCGAGGCAGAGGCAAGCCAGCGAGGCCGAGCAGCAAATTTCGATGGAGTCGCACTCGCCCATCGATCGATCACTCCAACTGCCGGATGAGATGTAGTGATGTTACTGCGTGGGAGGTGAAACAATAAAAGTTTTAATGCAACAAATAGGGTGGGTTAGGGTGGTCGTAAATATGTTTTTTGTGTTGTTGAATAGCATTGAATCAGTCCATTATTAATTGAAACAAACAACCCAGTGAACAAACAAACAGTAAAATAATTGAAAATAATCAACACGCGCACACACACACAACACACACACACACACATATATATATAATATATATATTAATTATAACAAATTATATAATATACATTTATGCAGGTAATAAATGCACAACATCATTAGGAGGATCGGACCTAATACTTAAACATTTGGAACAACAAAATCAGGCCAGCAGCAGTGGCGGATCCAAAAGGAGAAATGCAACGACGCATGCCCCACCAGATTATGAAATAAAGAAAATATTGAAGATTCTGTGTATAATATAATAATAAAATAAAGTGAAATTACCATAAAAAATTATCAAAAATTTTAAAAATCATCCCCTCACAAAAAACGGTAATGAATGGAAATTTTTGAAATCATTTGTCTCTGGTCAGCATTCTTTCAAATTAATTAATCAGGTTTTTGATGTGAAAGGATATATTTTAAATGCAGGCAAGTTTGACGGCCCTGAGGCAACGATAAAGTGGATATCCATAATTATTTAATGAAGTCGTCAAATTATTTGTAGAAGGCCTAATTTGCATTTTAATCAAAGTCAATCCGGCATAAATAGCAACCTTTTTTTTTAGATTATTTCACTTTTCAACAGTTGCTTGAGTTACAAAGCCAATGTGTTTGTGCCAAGTTCAACAAAAAATAACATACATATGCATAACACTTTTATGCGGCTCACTTTTTGTATGAGCCCTTTTTTGTGAGGGCCCCAGACCATGCCCTGGATTGAATCCAGCTTTGCATCAGCATACACATCAACATACACACCGGCTTATTCATCAACACACATCTGCGTACGCGCTTTATACAATTATATATATATTATATATATTATATTATATATTATATTATATATATTATATATATATATATATATATTATATTATACAGCGTTTGGTTTAGTGTCTGATCTTATAAAATATTATCAGGTTGCATACATTTTGTATTCATAGAAAGCGATCAGAGTAATTAAGTTGATAAGAATAAATGCGATCGAGAATAAAAATAGTGAAAAAATATTTAGAATAATTAAGCGACTGGAAATGACGTGGTTCAATTAATTTTCAAATGTCACTCCCCAGAACAATATGATCCCTTTTTTTTGATTTGCTTGGAGTGCGCGCGTTGAGGAATGAAGCACAGCGAATAAATCACTTTTATATCAACGTTTTTATATAAAAATGTTTAAAAAATTTTTATTAATTAATTAATTTTTATTAATTAATTTTTAATAAATAATTTAGCGTCAGAAATTTTTTTGAAAACAAATTTTTGATTTTTTATTTAGTGACAGCATCAAAAATGTTCCATGGTTGAACAATAAAATAATTTTTTTCTGCCTGAAAACAAGCTCATTATTTAGATGAATGAAGAGATTTCAGTTTAAACAAACTACCATTGAGAAATTGAAATTTTCATAGAACTAAACGAATACCAGATGTAACTTGAATTAACCACCAAAACAACCTACCAACCTGCTAGCAGTTGAGTGAGCCAATCTCAGCAATACATTCCCAACAAACGAATCTCCATTAATTGTAATGAACTTCAACTTATAACTGAACAAATATTGTGGTGATTTTTATTTATGGAATGCAAACAACTGATGTGATAAACCAGCATAAGACATTCGAAAAATGTTTATAATAATAATAAAAATAGCAATAATAAAAATGCGAATAAGGATACGATAGGAATAATAAAATAATGAGACGAAAACATATTGATCACTTAATCATCTTCATTTTCATCATCATTTCATTGCAACACCTGTTCGATCTGGCAATCAAATCTAGCTCCACCCACAAAATGTTGCCACACTCAATTGCGTCACAAAATTTACCAGCTTTCTATTTTTAACCACAAGTGTTTGTGATGAAAGGAAGGTAAGGAGAACAAAATGAATTTACCAGATGCATTTTTTACTAATTACCCACCAATAATTTACAGTGGCAGCTTTTTGTCTAGTAAAATATTTCATAGAAACGGTCAATTTTAAATTGATGTTTGTTCATTTGTTCATAAATAGAAAAATATTATATATATATGTGCCTCTACTTTGTTGATTCCTTGTTTGTTTAAAGTAAATACTTATATATATATATATATATATATATATATATATATATATATATATATATATATATCTATTTCAAAAATTCAACATTACTTTCAACATTGTTCAACTTTTTCATATTTCTTTTTAATTTATTAATTTCGCACCGCAACAATGCTTCATATATTGGAATGACAACTACCACATTGTCAAGACGTTTGACCATGCATCTACAAGATGGAGCAATTAAACAACATTATCAACAACAGCATAACATCACTTTAACACGACAAATGTTAAATAACACGCAAATAGTTTATTGCAATAACAACATCACAAACCTGAAAATTGCTGAATCAATTTTCATACAAAAACAAAAATCCCTCCATGAACATTCAAGTACAGTCTAACAACATTCTACCTTCAAATAGACTACTAAATAAAAACAACAATCATTATAATTATAACAACAACAATTACGACAACAGCAATAATTATAACAATGTTATCACCAACAATATTGATGATGTAAACAACAATCATACCAATAGTGCAACTCAACAACAACAT
>NW_008704501.1:399579-400806 GCF_000326865.2 Helobdella robusta | reverse complement strand
CATACATACATACATACATACATACATACATACATACATACATACATACATACATACATACATACATACATACATACATACATACATACATACATACATACATACATACATACATACATACATACATACATACATACATACATACATACATACATACATACATACATACATACATACATACATACATACATACACCTTGTTTAAAACTTAATTTTGAAAAATGCGAGTTGTATATGAACAAACCTATTACACTTAACATTAAATATCCAATTAAAATCCTTGAAAAAAACGAGATCGATTTTCTAGGCTCAATAATTTTTCCTGGTGAAAGCCAAAACATATCCATAGCTAAAAAATTTGAAAATTTTAAACTTATCACCCAAAGGCTAAATATCATCAATAAACATGATGCAATGGTCCTTCTATTACAAGCTGCTTTTTTGCCTCGTCTTGTTTATTTTTTGAGAACATCCCCTCTGTTGGATGTTTCGATCCTCAATAGTTTCGACGATCACCTCCGTGACGCATTCCAGTCCATCTTCAACATAAAACTCGATCAAAAAAATTGGTTACAGGGGACGCTGCCTATATGTGTTGGTGGCCTGGGTTTGGGTTCCGCGGCTGAGCTGGCACCTTCTGCCTTTTTGGCTTCTGCTGCTGCCACGGTGGCCCTCCAGGATCTGATGTTGCCTAGGGATGTGATTTACGTCGATAACTTCAGATTGCAAGTATACGACATGTGGCGCGGAGATGTGGTTGCGCTCGAAAACCCCTCGCAAAAACACTGGATCGCCCCCTGTCTTAATAGATCAGTTGATCGATGGCTGCAATTGAATGGCTCTGCTTTTGACAAGGCTAGAATTATGGCTGTCAAAAGTGAGTTGGGCTCCGCCTGGTTGAGAGCGCTACCCAACACTTCCTGCGGCACTAGATTGGATGACTCCTGTGTTCGCGTGAGCCTTGGTTTGAGACTTGGAGCCCAGATCGTCACCGAATACGAATGCGCATGTGGGGCAAGGGTTGATGAACTTGGATACCATAGCCTTTCTTGTCGTCTAGGTCCAGGAAGACAAGCCAGACATACGGCTGTCAACGAATACCTGGTACGATGTTTTCAAAAGAGCTGGTATCCCGGTTATAAAAGAACCCATGGGTTTGATAGAGGAAGGAGCCTTTAGGCCTGATGGTTACACTATCACCCCATGGGCCCAGGGACGGTCCCTGCTG
>NW_008704501.1:398505-399529 GCF_000326865.2 Helobdella robusta | reverse complement strand
CGTTTATCAGACAATAAATAAGTTTTACAATGTTGTTTAAAAAGACGAGGTTTTGAAATAATTGTAACAGATAGAGGCAAAATTGTAAACCAAATTTTGGGTGCAAGAATAAATATGCTATCATTTAAAATTTTTAGTCTACTGAATGGTATTATATATGGAATGAAGTGACGAGTAGATTTAAAAATATGTGAAGGTTTGAGTAAAAAAATATTTGAGAAATTAGATGGTAGCAGATTATTGACAAATTTGAACATGAAAAAGGCAACAATAAAAATATGTAATTTGTATATTGTAAGAAGACCTAAAGAAGAAAAATAGTCATCAACATGAGTGGTAATTTTTAAATATAATAATTGTTTTATAAATTTTTTTTGAATTCTATATAGTTTTGAGACATGAACAGCAGGGCTATTGCCCCAGATAAGATTACAATATGATAGATGAGGAAAAACAAATGCATTGTACAATACTTTGTAAAGTAGTTTTATTAAGTTTGTATCTTATTTTATAAAGAAGACCTAAAATTTTGCTTAATTTAGAAGAAATAGTATTAATATGTTCAGCCCAAGATAAATTATCTGAGATAATTAGACCCAAAAATTTTGTACTGTAAGACCTCTCCATTAAATGGTTATTCAAATGAAGATTTAAGGGACCAAAAGTATTGGTAAGGATCTTCGGACCAATAATCATATAATTACATTTTTGATAGTTAATTTTTAGTTTATTGGTATAAAACCAGTTAGTAATAAGTTTTAGGTTATAATTAAGTAAGTCCGAATCCTTCAGAGGTGATTTTGTTGAATAGAAAAAGTTAGCATCATCAGCATAAAAAAGAATTTTGAATATGGTTTTAATAGAGAACAAATCATTAATAAACAATATAAAAAGCAAGGGTCCAAGAATAGACCCTTGTGGGACACCTTTAGGTACCAAGATTTTATGGGAATTGACATCATTAACTCTTACATACTGGTATCTGTTGAGTAAATAAGACATAAACCAAGAATGAGATTACCAC
>NW_008704501.1:395828-398455 GCF_000326865.2 Helobdella robusta | reverse complement strand
TATTTTTCAAATTATTAGAGTATTTAGATAGTTTATATTCTTTTGAGCTGAGGAAGTTGGTTTCGTGGCAGACTGTTAATTCCAGAATTTCCAACGTTTCACCGCGTAGCAATGCGATATCTGGTCGCAATGACTTGAATAAGCGTGATAGTGGTTGAACATCTCCCGTCTCTAGATCAGCAAAAATAGAGACATCTGGGTTGGCGCATGATTTTAATTTGTCGAGGATTATTGTCAATATTTTGTTGTGTCTTGTTGTGTATCTATCCAGTGCCGACGGAGAACTGCAGTTGGATAGTACATGTTTATTCGTTTGTAGATTATTGCATAACAAGCACTGGGCAGTGGAAGGCTTTCCCCATCTGGACAGGTTGGCATTTGTTGGCAGTTGCTAAATTAAACCTTTCCGGACGAATCTGAATAGAACCTCTGGAAGGTTTGCAATGTATCGTGACCAGTGATCAATTCTAGTTGCCGGAATATGATCACTGATTGCCTTGACTATCGTACCTTGACATCGGAGTGAGGTCAGCCGTGTAAATTCTGTACTTTGTTGTCGAAGTACTAATGCCTTGAGCGTTGATTTGATGTCGTTCGAATCGGGTAGCTGATTATCCACCGCAATATAGTTGTTGAATACAAGCACTTAAGTTCGTCTTTGCCGTTTGATTTTAGATAATTGCGTAGTTTAATTCGCATAGATTCGGCATAGTGCTTGAGAGACCTAATGTTCAAGCCTCCCAATTTGAAGGGGAGCGACATGCATTCAGACACACAGCTGCTGATAGGTAGTGACAGCCATGATCTCACCGATTCAACAATGAGAGGGTCGAGGCAGTTGCCTATCCAGGTCAAGGAAATGTCGTATGTCCGTAACTCAAATGCCAATTGCGACGGTATATATCTACGTAGAATTTGTAGTTTCCAATTTGCCGTCGTGTCCAGTTTGTTAATCACTAATAGCAAATTTTTTAGCTTACCATTCAGCTGTTCTTTAGCCCTACTGTTGTTGCCTTCAAAATCATAGGTTTTGCCCAGATAGACAAAGTGTCCGCCTATGTCGACATGAGGAATTGGTTTTTCGTCGATAATCAGCATCGGGAGAAATTGTTCATAAGTACCGTTTTTTTTTCCTCATACCGAATGTTGAACATTTATCAATTCTTAATTTCATGCCGGTTGCGATACACCATGCCCGGTTTATGTCAATAAGCTTTTGTGCACTTTCGGTGTTGTTGGCGATGATTGCTGTGTCGTCTGCAAATTGTAACCATGCTCTTGTTCTAAGGCTTGTTGTGGGACTCCATATGTAACCGCACTGCTGAAATTCGGTTTCTTCGAGTTTTTTCATTAAGGGGTTGAAGCAGAGGTTGAAGAGCAATGGAGAGACTGGATCGCCTTGTAACACACCTCGTTTGACCGGGATGGAAGGAGACAACTGATCGCAACCGGAGACTGTAATTGTGTAGTTGGAGTATATAAATTCAATTAAGTTTATGATTTGAAGTGGGATGTGATGGTAGTGCATGATTGATGAGATTAGGCCGTAACTGACTTCACCAAAGGCATTACGTAAATCCAAGAGTGTGACGATAACTGTTCTCTGGTGCCTTTTCGCATCGTTAATCATGTGAGATAAGAGCTGGGTGTGTTCAGTCAGGCCATCAACTTTGGGGTAGAACCCTTTTTGTATATTTTTGTTGATCATGTTGTTTGATTCAAGAAAGTTGTATAGTCTATTGTTGATGAGTGAAGAGAATATTTTGTATAGCGTCGGTTGTAGTGTTATCGGTCTAAAGTTGGCAGGGTCGCGAGCATCTCCTTTTTTATAAATTAATATTGTAAACCCTTTTTTCCAGCATGAAGGGATGGTAGAAGATTTCCAGCATTGTGTTAGTAGTTCATGTAGAATAGTGCGTAGGATTGGGCATTTTTTGAAGGGAATAACTGAGATTTGATCAAGCGGGCATGGTGACGATTTAGTTTTATATTTGTAGATTATTGATGAAATCTCGTGGTATGAAGGAGGACTGTTGTTGAAGGGCGTAGTTGGGGATTGCAGTTTTGGAATCCATTTAGGAAGTTGATATTTACTATGATGATTTGTGTCGTTTAAAATGTTTGTAAAGTATTTGTAGCATTCATCAACGGCAAACAGAGGTCTCAGATTTTTTGTTGTGTCGAATATTTTTTTGCAGCACCACCAGAATCGACGTTTAAGTTGAGCTGTGATGTCTGATTTTTTCACAGCACATTTAGATAACTTCAACGACTGCAGTTTTGAGCGAATATCTCTGCTTGTGTTGGTGATTTGATTGTCAAAGTTGTTGTTGTTGTGGCTAAGTTCTTTCAAGTATTTGAGTTTCTTTTTCAGGTCTTTGATGCTTTTGTTTGTGATGTTGTTTTGTATTGTGTGAGGTTTTATGATGCCATAATTTGGAGAAAAGTAATTGTATATTGTTTTTTGAAATGAGAGTGTGAATTCGTCGATGTTGTTGAGACTTGGAAGCAGTTTGCGTTGTAGCTGGAAGAAAGCGTTGGCTTCGGACCATTGGGCTGGCGTTCTTGGTGATTTTACGCCAGGGATAGCCGATTCCGTTGCCACAACTGCCGGTGACGACGACGAT
>NW_008704501.1:392725-394980 GCF_000326865.2 Helobdella robusta | reverse complement strand
ATATATATATATATATATATATATATTAGGAAGAAGACCAAGTTCTATACAGTTGTTCAAAAAATCCACCGACGATTCAGCATTAACAAGTTTTATGGTTGATTTTCTAATATTTTGAACTAGTTCTTTACAATTAAGTCTATTCAAAATGTTGAAATCCATTTTATAATCGTTTATGATTTTAATTGTTAAAATTAATCAAGCAAGATCCCATTTTTATAATCGTTTATTTTTTATATTATTATTAAAGTTATGCATATAGGTATCGCCATAATCAGCCGAATTTTTCCTATTCGAACAACCAATTTTAATCCATTTTACCAATTCTGCTTAAATGGAATAAGTGAGTGCACTGAAGGTTATAAAATCAGCACAATTAGATCATTCATCAATCGCGCATTTACACACTCGACAACAGTTGAACATGCTCAATCGGAAATCAAACGTGTCACTAAATTACTTGTTAACAATAACTACGACCTAAATCAGATTGAAAAAGTCATTATTCAGGTTAACAATAAATTCAATAACAATAACAACAACAATAACAACTATGATAGATACAACAACATCAACGGCATCTGTAATAACCCTGAAAATAATAGCAACGAAAATAACAATGTCGACACCCATAACAACAACACTAATAATGACAATAATAACAACAAAAAGAAGGATATTATACTGTACTGATATTCCATTTTACCATTTTTTATGCACCAGAGGTATACTAAATGACAACACAACCATCATCTATAGTACCCAACAATATCAAAATCTTAAACTCGCTGAAGCCATTCTAATAGAAATGCAAAAACCTACATTGAACAACCAACAACAAATTAAAACAACTCTCCCTACGCATAGATTAATTAACAACGTCAACATTGTTGCTAATAATTTTAACGTCATCGATAATAATAATAATAATAATAATAATAATACTTTTAATAACAATGATGACGACGACAACAACAATACAAACAACGATAGCAACAACAACAGCAACAATAAAAAGAACAACAACTACAACAACAATAATAATAATGGTAATGATGATGATGATGATAATAATAACAATAATAATAATAATAATAATAATAATAATAATAATAATAATAATAATAATAATAATAATAATAATGATAATGATAATAATAATAATAATAATAATGATAATAATAATAAAAATAATAATTAATAATATTAATAATAATAATAATAATAGAAACGATATTCTAATTAATTTCGCGCTTCAAATTTGTGACATTGTTGGTTGCCATCTTGACAACGGCCACGTAGCATGAACAATCGTATAATTTCAAATATTTTGTTTACTAATTTCAATGAACCTTTGCGTTTTTATTTCGTTACTTTTATTTTATTTTAATATATTAAAAAAATACAACTAATTAACTATTAATAGAATTTATTTAAAATATATATTGCACTGATGATGACTTTACGTCGAAATAGATCTATATGCATAACTTTAATAATAATATAAAAAATAAACGATTATAAAAATGGGATCTTGCTTGATTAATTTTAACAATTAAAATCATAAACGATTATAAAATGGATTTCAACATTTTGAATAGACTTAATTGTAAAGAACTAGTTCAAAATATTAGAAAATCAACCATAAAACTTGTTAATGCTGAATCGTCGGTGGATTTTTTGAATATATATATATATATATCTATGTCCGATTGTTAGATTACGTCGGTTAAATTACCAACCGCCGATATATATATATATATATATATATATATATATACAGACTACAAATTTTAGAATCCCTATTTATTAATATTTATAAACCTAATTTGAACAAACAAATTTATTCCAATTTTATTTTACCTTCATCACGAAATGTTTAATTTATTATTATTATTAACATAATATTGCACATATAATATATTTTATTATGTTATATTACAAAATAATTGTTTATTATACTTAATTTAACTACTTACGTTATTTAACTTTAATCGTTACGTTACTTTCGCGCTCAACTCTTATTACGTCATCTGACAGTTTATTGTTATGTTTTATTTGAATTAATATTAAATTGCCTGAAGATGAATTATAAAATTCAAAACGTCGCTTAATAAATAATTATATAATGAATATTGGTGTTCTAATTTTTAATTTAAATTATAATTATAAAAAACTAATAAGAAAAATAGAAAATCTTAATAAAAAATTAGATTACAATAATATAAGCATCGCGTTTAATGAAATATGCTTAA
>NW_008704501.1:379938-392675 GCF_000326865.2 Helobdella robusta | reverse complement strand
AATGTCCCCATCGAATACACTATTGATATCATTTGTAAATACGTATACAATCATCCAACACTACCACAGCTAGATATTCCTCCTAACTTACTCATCGAATTACTTAAGTCGTGTACCGTTGAAAGCCCTTTTCTTGCTCCGGATGGTTTGTTGTATCAGCAGATCGATGGTGTCGCAATGGGCTCTCCGTTAGGCCCTTTGTTTGCTGAATTCTATATGGCGGAACTCGAGGCCAAAATATTCGCTGATTCAACTAATAAACCACTAATATATGCTCGATACGTGGACGACATCTTCATCATTTCCTCAACCGTTACTGATATATATAATCTACAAAACATTTTTCAAAATAATTCGCACCTGAAATTCACAATAGAGTTTAGCATTGAAAAAAGACTTTCCTTCCTCGACTGTTTGATAGAACAAAAGGACGAGCAACTAACTACTATGGTATATGTTAAACCTTCCAATTCTGGCCAAATTCTCAACTATAAATCTGATTGTCCAGACCGATATAAAAATAACGTAGTTTACAATTTCATCCAACAACTACTCCAATAAAATAGTCGACGATACAATCAAGAAATATTTACATAAAATCAATAATATAACCAATACAACTCTTCCAACAATAGCAACTAAAACAAAGATACCGTTATATTACATGAACCAAATGCACGACAACTACAAAGTGGATGAGACCCAACTTAAACGAATCGTTAAATCCAACATCTCCGTCTGCGACAATAAAAGTCAATTAAAACTCATCATATATTACAATACTAGTCGTACATCAAACCTCGTTATAAGGAATAGTCACAATCAACCAACACCTACACTAGAAAGGACAAATGTTGTGTACCGTTTTATGTGCCCTATGCCACACAGTGTTGTGGAGAGTTATATCGGTCACACACGTACTACTCTCTCTCGTAGACTTACAATGCATATACAGGACGGTGCAATAAAGAACCATATGGTTAGTGAACACCATATGCCTCTCACCAGGACCATTTTGGATTTGAATACTACGATACTTGACACTGAAATGCATCCTGGTCGACTTAAAATCCGTGAGGCCCTGTATATCAACAAACATAAACCCACTTTAAACAAGCAGTCAAGCAGTTTCGACCACATCCTACAACTATGTTCTCAATAGCGGGATCAGGCTCTACTGTGTAACGTTGTACGTGAGCAACCGTATTTGCCTGTATCACCACGATACGAATATCATTCGCAGGCAGACAGCTTTCTACCGGCCAATACACAATTTATAAGTGTACGTCGGAAATCTACTACACTTACATCTTTAACTACTCTATTACAGTCTTAATTAAATTCAATTCCCATTACATAATCCATAGTACATTTATCGTATTTCATTTTATTTACTAACTTATGTATTTTAGTTTATTTTATTCCTACATACATTTTATAACCACATAATCTTAGTTATGCATTTAATTTGTGTAGAAAATACTTAGCGTTCCATAATATTTTATACTAGTAATTACACCACATTCATCACACACGTATTGTTTATTTCCTATTCTTCCAACTTTCCAGTTTTATTTTCATTTATTTTACCTTTTATTAATTAGTAACTTTTATTTAATTTCATGTTTTAGTATTAAATTTATCTTTTAGGTTACATCCTTCGCAAGGTACCATTTTAACTTCACTTTCAATACCAATTTTATTTTTAATATCTTATCTATCATGTCCGCTAAATAGTTTACATAATTCGTTTAATTCTCATTTATTTTAATTAAATTTCTTATATTTTATTGGTTTTAGGCTCTGATGATGGCTACTTAGCCGAAACAACGTTGTCAGCTTCTAATATGTCACAATTTCACAATAAATATGAATGTCAAAAACTACGCTGTGTTGAGTCCATAATAGAAAAGTTGATAAAGGCAAAATGGGCAAATAAATTTAACAATATATATATATATATGTATATATATATACATATATATATATATATATATTTTGATGAAAATCACGGCATGTTCGGCGTTAGTTAACTTCCAATTCAACTTTTCGATTTTTTTAACGGTTGATCGTAAATGATTTTCAAGTTTCTTGAGTTCATAACCAAATTTTTTTTTATTTTATGCAGGATATAACAAAAAAGCTTTTTTTGGTATTTCTATACCATTTTCGGTGTTCAAATTGATATGTTGTATTTGTTCCCAGATGCTCAAATATATATATATATACTGTGCCTCTACTTTGTTGATTCCTTGTTTGTTTAAAGTGAATACTTAACGCTGAGTTAATTAGTTTTACAATCTCAACTTTGTTCAATATAACACTTTTATGTGTTTTCATTATCGATGATTCCTCTCATTCGAAATTTATTGGTGGGAAGAATTCAAATTGCCTTGTTGAATATTTATTATCGGATGTCTTTGTTCTATGTGTATTGATTCGGCTAGTTGTAAATTATAATGGTTGTTATTGTAATATAAGATTTCAACATTGTGGTCCAAGATTTGTCAAGTAATTTTAGTTTTGTGTTTCTCTTTCATGTGTTTTTTTGTAGCGCCAGTTTGTACGTGCATTGTGAGTCTTCTCGATAACTTGGTCGTCGTCATATTATATATATTCAGAATTGTCGTGCCCACACTCACCAATATTACATTTGAACAAATATATTAGATGGCTATGATCCATTATCGATTCTGATTTATTAGTGCAGTTGTTTTTCATCACAAGAGATGACGTTCTTTGGTTGGAGAAGTATATTCGTAGTTTAATACTATCATTTTCGTTGGTTGATTGGACGTTTTTTTATTATGCATCTTTCGCCATAGCTATCCATCTTTAGATATCCACATCCTATTTACAACCTGAGGTAATCAGACTCTCGAGTAAATTGAAGCTGTTGACTTGTTTCACCTTTCACCATTAATGATAATGGGGCAGATTGGGGCGGTTTTAAATGATTTATATAGAAAAGTTTAATAAGAATGCAAAATGCACCCCACGTGCCAACATAACATTTAGCAAGCAAGAACCAAATGAGGGTTAAAATACAAAGAAAGTGGGTAACCAAGTTTGTTTATGGTGTCATTCTTGGTTATGTTTGTTGAATCATGTGCTATGTCGTATCCAGCAGAAGAGAACAAGTTTCAATGTTGAACGTGTAGAAGTGGCAAACAAGAACATTGAATAAATTAAAAATTTAATTCAATTGCCGAGTTTGGTCACGGAAATAATGGATGAATAATAAATGTGGTGAAAGGAAAAACATTTAAAATTGAAAAAAAAATGAAAAGGGTTACTGGTCTTTTTGTTGCCGTAACAATTTGTTTGTTGTAGCAACAATTTGTTTGATGAGATATGGAGAGAATGATCAAGTTAATTTTTGTAAAATAAAATTTTTATAAAAAAAATAAATGAAAAATATTTATTGCATTTGCTGTAATCAATCATATAATTCAGTTTTCTACAAATTTATTTTTCCATCCTTCACATTTATTTATTTTTATTACAAAATTTAAAAGATTTTCATTTAATTAAGTAGCTTGTTATCAATAAAACAAGTTAAAGCTTTGAATATTGAATAAAAAAATTTATTAAACGAAGTTCAAAATTAAAGTGAAACTCTACAAAACAATTAAAACACTTGAAACAGAGTTTCAGAAAAAATTTATTATTTATGAAAAATTGTGTTTGCAAATTTTTAATTTGAGATGAAGCAATTCAATTGACGTTTCTCGCGGCAAAATAATGAACACAGAATATATGGCGAAGGAGTTTTAAAAAATGCTGTCAAGGACGAACAACAATGTGGAACTCAACATGTGCGTGTGCTGTGCGAACATCAAACTGCACCTAAACGAAAGAATCAAATAGATTGGTGAACTTTCCAAATAAAATTCCATTGCGTTGACTTATTCCCTACTTCATATTACAGCACTTCGATAAATTAGCATGACACCTGATTTTAGAGAATAAATTATGAGTTGAGGTTGTTGAGCGCTGTTATGTTGTCGGTTTTATTCAAACGTCGTCGTTTTGTTTTTTTTGTTGCAGGTGCAAGACACATTTCTATTTAGTGCAAGTTTGTGTTGGGTTTCATGCAAACAATACCAACCAGTGCAATTACTCATCTATAAAATAGATAGCTCTGTCACTCTTTTATTAGAAATTGTTCTGTTAAGCAATTAAATATGAGATGACGACTCGAATGTGATCATTTTCAGTTTCTGATAAGAAAAATACATTTTTTAAACAAGTTTTTTATTTACGATGAACGTGAAGAAAGGAAATTTAACGCTCCATCCAATTTAATAATGGTAATGTGCTTTGAGCGTCTTTCAATAAAGTTATAGAAAAACTGTAATTTATTTTCATTCAAACGATTTAAAATTTGAAAATTTTAATTTAATTACCATCACCTACGCTACTCACATCATATTTTATGGCGTGTGTTATATTAAATCAATGGGAAAGTTAGCTGTCTGACGTTTGGTAGAAATATTTTTCTCAAGTCCATTAAATGAATTAAATAAAATAACTCAAAAAATAGGGTTCTAGGGAAACACATTGAAGTTAAAGTTATATGTATTGAATGGAAATTATACGGAAGGCATGGAGTATTCAATTAAGATGCGTTCCAAACTTTGATGCAAATGTTTCTGTGTGATGTTCCCTCTGAATATCGATGAAGCAAACAAAAATTTTAGCTCAGTAACTTTCGTTAATGTCAAACATTAAAAGGTTTCGCACATACATTTAAATTTAAAGTTCTTTTTTTCACTAAGTTTATAAATGAGTGTGTTTGCATGCATGTGTATGTGTATATGAGTATTGGCGTATGTATGTATGCCAGTGTGCGTATGTGTATATAGGTTTAAGGGTAGATATGCATGGGTGTGTAAGATGTGTTGATGAGTATTGGCGTATATATGTTTGTCTGTGTGTGATAAAGGTCTCGAACGTTTTGTTTTAAAAATTCATTGCAAAAATGCACGCCAGTGTTCTTGGATAAAAATTGTTGAGAATTAATGCGCGGAGAACAGAAGTCCACGTGCTTATTCATTGCTGACTGCGTTTCTGAGCCTGGTTCCAAAAAAAACTCCCATGTTGGTCTACATTCATGGTAATGAGATTTGTTTCGTAACAAGATCTGTTCTATAAAACTATTTCATATACTGAATGTCCAAAAAGTCTGAGGCGATTGTAAAAATAAAATTCTACATATAAAATGATACAATTTTCTTCTGCTATCGCCTGTCCAAAAGTCAAACTCTAGAACAATAATTAAATTTTAACAATTGTAAATTAATTTATTGATGCAAACATTATTAGTTCGTGCTCAAGTATATTTGCGCAGAAGGCAGTCTCATTCCATTTTTCCATCTATTCACAGTATAGGTGGGTGGGTGGGTGGATGGGTGGGTGGATAGGGGGGTGGATAAGTAGGTAGGTAGGTTAGGGTTAACGTACGTACAAATATATGGGAATGTTTAGAGAGTGAGAGGGAGCTTGAAAATGTTAAAATATAGTGCATTATTAGCTTAGTGTTCTATAACGCACTAACTCACGAGTTTTTCATGATATATTGAGTTCTCGAGCAATTTAGTTCAAAACACATCTGAAACAGTGAAAGCATTATACAAAAATACACACACACACACACATACACACACATATATATATATATATTTATATATACATTGTTCCAGGGTTATACAAATTCCCTACATAAACTGCAACAAGTGCTGAATATGAATGAAAATTCAAAATAGATCTTATGCACTTGAGAATGAATTATGAATTGGAAAAATGTATATAATTTTAATTTCAATGAAAAAATAATGACGACAAGAATTAGAAATATTGAGAAATGTAATCAGAAAATATCCAACGCTAGAAATTCTGTAGATTTCATAAATTACTGCATTAATTATGGGTTTTTACCAGCATATATTGCTCTGTTATACATACACGTATGTATGTGTGTTTGTATATATGTGTATGTTTGTGTTTGTAAGTAAATATAATTTATATTTGAATTGCGCTTTGGTTTTATTTGTTTACCTAAGTATATGTTTACATTTGATTGATTGGATGTTCTATGCTTGTGCCTTTTGTCTTCATTTCTTCAGAGTATTACAAGTATTTTCTCTATTTTTGTCAGCTAAAATGTCAAAAAAGTGGTATTCAGATTTTAATACTTTTGTTTTTAATTTGCGCATAAGTATGATTGCATGTTTTCACGCGGTGTGGGTGTGTAAACGTATATATATATATATATTTTTTGGTAACAAACTATTGTTAACGCAACATTTCAAAAATTCAACACTTTCAACATTGTTCAACTTTTTCATATTTCTTTTTAATTTATTAATTTCCGAGAAATTAGACATTTTATTGTTTTTTTTTTAAATTTTTATTAAATAAATTTGCAAATAGCTATTTCGAGTTATAAATAACTCATCTTCAGTGCATTATATATAAGGTATGTAAGATATTTGATATAAAGGAACAAGTAATTATTAATTTATATAAATTATTTAATTAAAACAGAAAACCAATAAAGTAAATTTAATAACTATAAACAATATAAAACGCGATTTAAAAAATTTTTTTTTTTTTTTTTTTTTTTTTAATTTTTTAACGGCAAGATTGTTTATATTATGGTTGTTAAGGTAAATATCAACGCTCAGCCGAGAAGCGCGAATTAATTTATTTAATTAACTACATATTGTTAATATTATTTTGACAATATATAAAAACATTATTATTATTATTATTGTTAACGTTATTATTATTATTATCATCGCTGTGGTTCTTCTTGCTTCTTGTGTTGATGTTCCATTTGTAAGTGATATTTGCGCTGTGGGTTGTGGCGTTGGTATCTACATTGTTGGCACTGTTGTTGTTGTTATTGCTCATGCTGTTGTTGTTGTTGAAAGTAGTGTTGAATTTTTGAAATATATATATATATATATATATATATGTTTATATATATGAGTGTGTGTGTGTTTGTGTGTGTGATTTTATTTATGTGTGTATGTGTATGTATTAATGTGTATGTGTGTGCGTGTGTGTGTCTACCAGCAAAAGCGTGCACGTGTGAAACTTCCTGACATGTTGTAATAAGAAGCAGGCAACTGAACATGAGAATTCCTAACCTGTCGGCACTTAAAGTCGAGTGCCACACAATACTCCAATTCGTTATTTGGCCAATGGAGAGCTTGTCTCATAAAACTGACAACAATGTAACAGCATTAGCATTACGTGATAGGAGAAACAGATTTTCCAAAGAAGTAAATGAGATAAACTATCACAAACCATATTGTTCTATTTTGTGAGCAAAAACTTAAATTACTTTAAGTTGTAATTAATCTATATTTTAACCAGAATAGTGTTTTTCATGTTTTATTAGCAAAATAGCTTGATCACATTAATTGTTAACGTTACCTGAGAGCAATAGGTCTGGTGATTCGGGCATTGAAATTTTGCGCTGTGGTTGTGCTGTTTTATGATCCGAGCCAGGGGTTGGAAATGAATGTGAAAGGGAGCGAATAGTGCAAAAGACAGTTTCTTTGGCTCATGCTAAGCTATCAGAGTTTTTTGAAAGCATGTCGCAGTAGTAAAAGATTTGCTGGAAATGTCAAGATGCTTTCTAAATAAATTTTAAACGAAGCATTAACGTGAAAAGTTGCAAAATGTGGTACTTTGTTGATGCAACATCTAAAACTTAGTAGCTTTGCTTGGTTGAATTGGCAAAACCTGATTGTCAAAAATATGAGATAATGTTCCCAACATTCCTACAATCCGATAAGAAGTTTCTTTCAACCAAGTCTGATATCGTACGTGCAACTTTAAAATATTTTACATCATGAAGAGTGTATATTATGAAACCATGATTATCTTGCAAGAATATATGAGATACATTGTTTCTGGAGGTCACTTGAATTTATTTATTAAAAATGTATGCCTGATGAAGCTTACGCATTGACGGCTTCAACGACCATGTTGTCATGAGCGTCCACTGCAAACGGACCCACACCAACGTTAATGGAACATTTTTATAAACATTTTGCAATCTGAAAAACAAAAAAAAATATAGATTTCAGTGTAATTACAGAAAGCATTGATTGAACAAGTGTGGCCTGGTCAGATGAGCCTCACCACCGCTGCATCGTCATTTTCTGATGATAAGTTATTTCTATTTGTTCGCATTTTCAACCAAAATATTGAGACAAATGCTTATTGAAATTTAAACATTTTTTTTCTTTTAATTTTTATAAAATTAAAAAATGGTTAAAAAACAATTATGGAATAATATTCAAAACTTGGCACCATTCATCCGAACAGAGAAACTTTTTAAAATGGTTCTTAGAATTACAATCTTCGTTCGTGTTTACAATAAATTAGGACTCAACATTTTTTCCTGTGCTAGTGTTAGTTGTTAAGGTAAGTTGCTTACGTTTGAAATTCAGCAGCACGAACCCTTGTCCATTACGTGACCAGTTGCATGGGTTCATTAATGGATGCTGTGTAGTGTTTGCTAATTCGTGGCGTTGTTGTTTCAGGAAATTAAACGAAATGTTTATTTGATCTTGCGAAATTGATTAATTAATTACCTACAAAGAACGTGCTTCATTTTTTTTAAATCTCATGAACGTTTTAAAAAGTCGCAAATGCTATAAGATGTGTTGGACCAAATGTCGAAATTAGTTTTAATTTCAATGTTTATTCAATCGACTTCAAACAGTTTAGTTTCGTCTTTAAATTAAATAAGTTTATGCGAATCGTTCAAACCGGACAAACAAAACAATATTCATCATGTTACATTTCATGTTAAACGTTAGTGTTGGTTGTGTTGGTTGCATCGTTCGAAGGCATTTAAGTAACTCAAATTTTCAACGTTATCGCACTCTGTCGTTGACACTAATCACCACGAAGCACCACCACCACCACCTCCTGGCCAACTTCAACAGCATCGTATCAGTGTCGTGCGTCCAAGCAGCCAGCAGTCAGTAACACAACACGCCAACACTTGAACCTTAAGTGCTCTTCTTTCTGTTTTCAACACGCGTTCTCAAAAAACACGCGCGCTCAAGTTAACGCAGATTCACACAGATGGGCGGGCATGCCTGTGTTTATTCACGCACATCAAACCAATGC
This sequence comes from Helobdella robusta, assembly GCF_000326865.2. Taxonomy (NCBI): domain Eukaryota; kingdom Metazoa; phylum Annelida; class Clitellata; order Rhynchobdellida; family Glossiphoniidae; genus Helobdella; species Helobdella robusta. The sequence continues at coordinate 383,516 of NW_008704501.1, read as the reverse complement.
ATATATGTAAACTCTGACATAAACAACTTTATTAATATCATAAAATTTCAATAAGGATAAAATTTTCAACAAGCATGTGCAGGTATTTTTAAATTGTAAAGAATACAATAAAACCCATGTTTTCAAATTAAAACCTTCAACAAATTTGAGCTCACAACAAATTTCATGGATAAATTTTTAATTTTTTAATATAAAAACAACGTGAACGAAAATGCGTTTCCAATGATGAAATTTTGTTTGTACAAAACTTATCGTTATAAATATTTGCCGTAATGCTCACATCTGCATTTGTCGTTTGTTGTAATGGTTACATTTGTTTTTTTATTAAAGAAATTTCGTAAAGAAACATTGACCTTAAGCTTCAAAAACTTCCAGTAGTCCAGTTCTTGATTTTCCAACATTTTGATGTCTCTTGATTGAAGGCAAGAAACGAACAATTAAAATCACAAACAGTCAAACACACATTTTCTTCAGTAGCCAGGCTGGGCGAACTTTCTCTGATGATCGTGAAAAATCTTTTCGACTGCTACCATTATAAAGTTGTTTGTACAAATTCAGCGGGAAGAGGCTTTCATTTATTTTTACATCGTTAAATCTTATTGAGACAATTTTTGTGCCTAACCAGAAAGAGCACTAACATTTTTGCGTGGGTTTAGAGGTGCTGATAGCTTCTGAAGCATACTTGGCAGTATGTTGAATTTTAATGCTGTTTCTCATTAGCAACCACAAATTAACTTTATAAGGATAAGTGTATTCTATATCTAATGTTTTCTATTTTCGGGTTTCATAGAGTTATTCGCTAACTGCCAGCAGTAAAACGTCAAATTTAAAAATTTAACAGGAATAGCGTAAGAGTAGGAATAAATTTTCCAAGTACAGTAATTGAAAAATTTAGATTTATAAAATAAAAAATTTTAAAGACTTTTAAGATTTTTTCAGTAACGAAGCTATGGAGCTTTAGTTTTGATGAACAACATTTCTATTTTGATTTAATCTGAAGTTACGAAGAATATGGAAACATTTTCCCTGGAAATATAACATTTGTATTGTATGATTGGATCGATGCGATGGGCTGAAGTGAGGATGTTTGAATCCAACAAAGGTTGCTTCATCGTTACGAATGTTATGTGTAGATCTGCGATCAAGCGAGTTTGTGTGACTGTGTGGTGACGGACGTAATGTCGCATCATATGATTGAAAGCCTCGGCATCGCCAAACAATAGCTATCTGACGCAAAAGACGAAATGCTATGCAGACGTCAGTTATTAAATCCAAATGGTTTTTCGCATAAAAAGTAATGCAAGGACTTATTCAATAGAAAATATGTATACTTCAAATGAAATGAAAACTCGGTATCTAATTTGTTGATGAAAACAAATTTTTAAATATTTTTCTGTTTAGTGGAAGCACACAAGTAAAAATTAAAAAACCGTTTGAATCAACGAGCGTTATATTTTTAAATATTAAATGTGACAAGACGAACAACTGATCAAAAATTATCGGGGATCATACGCTGAAAAGGATTTTTAAAAAAATATTAAATTATAATTGCAAAAAATTAATGCTATAAACTAATCAAAATGACGTAAACATTAAGATTATGATAAGAATTAGCATGCCTTTAAAAAAGATTTATAGATATGAAGTGATAAGACTTGAAGTGGTCTCCAATAACATTCGTGCATGCCTGTGCAGTGTGCATAGTGGCCACGAACCACGTCTCCATTGTTCTCAATTTAGTTTTTGATCTTCAACGAACACGCTGTTGGAGCTTCATTTTTCAAAATTACGATTAGAATGAAAGTATGCAGAGATGTTTTGAACGGTTTGTCGTGTGAGGAATCGTGATGTTATATGAAACATACTTGATCGCATAATTACCGATGTGAAACTAATGAGAAATGGCACCAAAAACGATGCGATAAATTTTTTTTACCCGAGTTGATAGTTAATATTTATCAATCTTGAGAAACGTTACATAACAAACTTACAGACAAATATCATTTACACCGTTGTATGTGAATAAACCATGAAAAGAACACATTAAAAATTTAATAACATTCATAGAATATTTGAAATTAATTTAGAAAACTAACACGTAGGCAAAACCCTTGACTATAAATTTCAAACAGCACAGATTAAAATGGATTTCAAATCTTTGTTAGGATTTTTACCAGTGTTTGAACAAATAACAGTAAATCGCCGTGAGATGGCGTTAAATCTGGTCAATGTCATTCCTGTATCTAACTTTTTAATGTTTGTCATTATGAAAAATTATCAAGTTGAAGTGGCCATTGGAATAAGTTTTTTTAGCATTCATTCAAAAGTGATTTGCATTCTCGGAAATTTGGTTTCACTGGTTGAAACATTTAGCAGTGCACAAAAACGATTCAACTTTTATTTAAAAATTGAGATTTTTTAATTTGAAGATGACCAACGCTGCAACTCTGCTTGTATCTTCATTTCAGCCATTTGTTACAGACAAATTTAAATTAAAGATCATAGAGAAGGTGGATAGATGTCAAAAGATAACGAGGTTGGTGTATTTTGCTCTCTGCTCTTTCAACGTACGACGACGAGTGGTGTGCTGGAATATTTCATGAAGCTTGTTCACATCTTCAAGATATCTCATTAGGTTTCATTTTTTACATAAATAATACTTTTAACAAAACTGAAAAGTTTATAAACAGCAAAACTTTTGCAAAAAATTGCAACTGAATAGTTAAAATGTTCAACCGTAGGCACTTGACAGCAATAGTTACATACAGGCAAATATTCCATTAATTTGGGTGGAAAGGAAATAGATGCTGTTTAAAATTTGGGTTTCATATTTGATAAATACTTGACAATGAATCATCATGTGATTTCATTGGTGAGAAAGTGCTCATTTCAGTTGCGTCAGCTCCGTCAAATAAGGCTGTGTTTTGACAAAAAACAAAGTTGTTAGTACAGGCATTTATAACAGCCACGTTAGATAGTATTGTACGAAGTTTCTGCTAAACAGCTAAACAAACTACAAATTATTCAGAAGCAAATGGCAAAACTCATTGCTGGAGGAAGAAAATTCGATCATGTTTTTCCCATATTAAAATCGTTACACTGGCTCCAGATAAGAAAAAGAAATTTGTTCAAATTAGGAGCTTTGGTCCTAAAGTGTCCTGCACCAATCTACTTGGCCAACAAATGTTACAAGATTTCCTATTATCATTGTTATGAAGGGCTAAGGTCATCGTCCTCCAACATACTTAACATCAGGGGTACCAGGTTAAAGGTGGTTGACAGAGATTTTAAAGTGGCTGGACCTATGCTTTGGAACAGTTTACCTGACGATCTTCAACAGAATGGACTGACGCTGGCAGAGTTAAGGAAAAGACTTGAAACACACCTCTTCAATAATCATTGCTAAATCGCCTGACAACATTGAGCGCTGAAGAAAAATCTAAATTATAATAAGCGCTATATAAATAGCAACAACAACAATATATATATATATATATATATATATATATATATTATTGGTAATGCATTATCCGCCTGATTATAATTTAGATTTTTCTTCAGCGCTGAATGTTGTCAGG
>NW_008704501.1:367939-379813 GCF_000326865.2 Helobdella robusta | reverse complement strand
TATATGTATGTGTATATGGGGTATACCAATATATACATATATATATATATATATTTATATATTTTTATATATATACACATACATATATTCAATTCAATTTATCCAGAAAAAAACATGGAGACACGGAAGCTCCAACGAGCTTGCACTTGAACGAACAAAAATATTTAACAAAATTTTTGCGGTCACCGCGGTTTTGATAAAAAAAACCGCGCCGCGGAAAAACCGCATATTTGAAAACCGCAACCGCGTAAAACCGCATGATTTTGCACCGCAACCGCAAAAAACCGCGGTTTCGGTGCGGTTTTTGCGGTTTAAACCGCGACAACCGCAAACCGCGCAGGGCTCTAACGGCCACCCAACCCAAACCAAATAAAAACATATATCTACATAAAAATAACAACATAAATGAAAATAAAATCGTATAGCTAGCCAATGAAAACAAGTTAAATTTAACCAAAAATGAGCAGAAATTACTTGGAACAAAAATGATCATCAACATTTATCAAGTTAAACAAAACAATTGAATTCATATTAGAAGTTTTTCCTTATAAAATAACTTAAATAATTGAAATAATTAAATTATATCCCGTAAAAAAATTGTTCTTAATTAAGTCAAAAATCGATTATTTAAATAGCCCAAAGTTAGATACTTGAAAAACTAAACACGACCACAGCTTTAAACCAAAAACAAAAACTGAAGATGAAAATAAAATAGTACTAGGGACAAGGCAATTGTATAATATACATACATATATATATATATATATATATATATATATATATATATATATATATATATATTTATAAATTTATATATATATATATATATATATACATTTAATGTATATATATTTATATATATTATTGATGAAAATCAACATGTTATCAGTAGTTTTCAATGTTATTAATTAATTAACAAGTTAGTATGGATGATTTATACAAATATACATCATAAATAGTTAAAATATTATTACTATTAAATATGTCATAATTTAAACAAGGAGTAAACTTTTTTTGCGCGTTACAAGATTTATTAATAAATGAAATATGTTTCGGCGCATCTCCGCATCACTTTGCCGAAAAAAAGATGGCTGAAAATTAATGATTAATGGAGGAGTTCGTTTTTGTTTCGGGAACCTGTTTAAATATTTTTTGATTCTACAATTTTTTCTTAAATTAATATAAATTTTTGATAAGAAGTTTTAATATTAATAAGTAGTGGCAGCAGCAGTCGTAGTAGTAGTAGCAGTTAGGTAGTAGTAGTAGCAGTAATAATACTAATAATAATAACTGTATTAAATATGCTAGTAGTAGTAGTATTAATAATAACAATAATAATATTATTTATTGTTAGTATTAGTAGTAGTAGTTGTAGTAGTAGTGGTAGTAATGATAGTAGTGGTAGTAATGATAGTAGTGGTAGTAATGATAGTAGTGGTAGTAGTAGTAGTAATAGTAGTAGTGGTAGTAGTAGTAGTAGTAGTAGTAGTAGTAATAGCAGTAGCAATAGTAGTAGTAGTAATAGCAGTAACGTAATCGTAGCTGTGTTGATGATAGTAATACGTACAGTCCTACTATTCCTATTAAGCATAATAAGGAAGATATGAGATTATTATCATTTTTATTGTTCTGCTGATGGTTGCCTGCTTTGGGTGGAGAGGAATCAAGTTTCACTTTGTAATTTCCGTTCATTCCAATATTGTTCAACCTGATAAATCTCAGCAGCCACTATTTGTTTGTCAGGTTGGCATCTTCATCATTCTTGTCACAAATCTCATCTCTATTTATAACCAAAACTGCTTCTTAAATAATTGTATGAACAAGATGATCAAGAACAATTTATTGAATACACGCACACACACGCACGCATGCGTTCACACACACATAATACACTCCAACACACACACAAAACAAGTACACACAACAACACAATCACACACATTTCTGATTTGAGTATTCATTTACTTGCATAGTTCTTATGCTAAAAATAGTTTACAGAAAACATAAATGACGTAATAACAAACAAATGATAAAGAGCTTAATTATAATTATTAGTTAAATTGTTACGTATTAATGTTTTTGACTTAATTACACTCACCATTATAAAACTTAACATTTAAAAAAAATTTTAAAATATGGTAAGTCCTCAATGATCAAACCTTTAATGCTGCTGTCACTGTGATGTTCAACTACTCAAAAAATTAACGCAAAATAAATTTCTCTTTTTTTCATCATAAAGAAGCGAAAAATTTTTTACAAAGACTGATTTATTTTTCTTAACTAACTTAGAAATTGAACTTATCTTACTTGTCGTTGCAACTAAAAACTGCTAATAAGTTAGCGTTGGTGATGATTTGTAGGAAGACGACAACAAACTGTGAAAAAAATTTTGCGAGTTAGAAAAATTCTAATCACTGAATAGAAACATTGAAAATAATTGAACACGATGAATGCCATGTATAATCAATGTTCTCTTGTTGTTCCTGCCTTTTGCTTCTTTGAATTTTTATTTACCATTGTGTCCAGCAATGATTTTCATTTATTCAAAATTTGTTGTTGTTTCTGCTGATTTCAATGAGTAGATTTGGTGCAGTGTTGTTGCATTTGTTATCATCAATGTCGTTTTTGACAGACTCGATCCAATTTATTTTAAATAGTTTAAAAGCTTGTCAAATGTTACATATAATTTAAATCACACAAGCAGATTCAGTTTTTTCTGATCTAACTAATTAGAATGCTTTGAACGGGCTTAGTTAAAAAATGGTTTAGTTGGGCACACGCAACAAAATATGGAAATTTATAACCACGTGATGGAAAAGCTTTTTACATATAGATAACCTGAATTCACTTGATAATATTGAAATTTATCAAATGCAATCAATGAACTCTAAAAAGACACGAAGCTAGCAGAACAAGATGGTTTATTTGTTTATTGGGAATGGAGAATAGATTGAACGAAAGTAAAAATGAATGTGCCAGTGTCGATAATATTGTTGTAACTTGCACCATTGTCAAGTTATCGATATTTTGTATGTTCAAGATTTCTTATAGATAAACAAAGTTGCTTCAAACGCAAACCCGCTTAAACGTTTACTCTAATGGTAGCAGTGATACAAAGACTACATTAGTCACTTATCCAATTATGTCGCACGATCGCCAGTAATTCACATCGCAACTACGTAATTCACAACTCCAACCTAACCTCGCTTATATACATGAGATTTTCAATCCACTGATTACAAATATAACAAAGATAACAGAGGTTATAAACAATCAAGATAATAATAATTAATTGGAATTAATTATATAGCACAATTTGACCATTCCAGCGGTTCTAACATTATTAATAATAAGCATTTTGTTTGTACTGTCATCCAGTAAAGTGAAAGCATTCAAGTCCGACATTCGTCATTTTATGGTGTATTAATCAATAACCAAGTTGTATAATTATCAAATAGACCTTATTTTTTTTACTTCATCTTCGACATTAATCATCTGATTATTACGTTAATTTTTCGGTAATGATCAAATTACTTGAAGGCTTGTAAACTTGTACTCGAAAAGTGTAGGAGCCAGGTGTGAGCGTTTCTGAAAAATGCCCAACTTGCACTTTTACCGAGAGTTAGAAAGAACTTTTAAATTTTTTATTGAAAGTCTGTAGTCCTTGGTAAATTTGATGTTCAAAAAGACGTCATTGGGTGCCAATGAGCGCGATAACATTTCTAAATTCACTGGTTGCATTTTCTAGAGGATATTTCTTTTATTTGTTTCACATGATACGCCATCCTCTACAACAATGTCCTAATACTGAAAAATGGTTTCGTCACATTGTTTGGGGAAGCAATGATATCAGAGGGTACTTAAACAAAGCAATTGAGTGATTTCAACGTTTGTTGTTTCCTATTTTTGTTTGTTGCTGCATCCGGCGTTGTGCTGGCAGCATTTGTAGTTGAAAGACGTTGAAGCGCGTGTTTCACCCCACGGCAGAATTTAATTAACAGGTTTTCGATTTGTTCTCGAGTCAACATCATCTTCGATTTTATTAAAGTTGTTGAAATAGATAGGTTCAAATGTTTCCACAGTCTTCCAAATGACATCTTTCTATCAATTATTTGCACTTGGAATGAACTTGTCATCGCTCGTATACCCGGTATCAGCTGAACATTCTTCTGAACTAACATTCATAAAATGCCATCAATGAACAAGAGACACTTCGTTGTCGCTATCTGGTGCATTCCGTTGATCAAAATTTTTTCGTCAGTAACCATTTGCAAAAGTTTTGTTTGGTTCGTCAGACAAACAAAAATAAATGGTAATCTTGAAACAATAAAAAAACTATAAGTGACAACACTGAGCCTGCATGTTCGAGACACAGCGTATCTCCAGATGCACGTTTTAAATGAAACGAGCACGGAGCAAGGAGCATGGCATGTTTGATAAATAACCATACATTTGTTCCAGCCTGTTGATTTGCTTGACAAATTGTTTTCAGACATGTGGGTTCCCTTTATGGGAGTATATAATTATGAAGTCATAAGCGGGTGTAAAAATTGGTTCACAAAAACTTCAATGAAGAAGAAACTGACAATAAAATAATGAAAATTTCTTTTAAACATAAATTATATTTTGACATACCAAAACGCAGTTATATGCATCAATGTGATGCAAATATTTGGACTTTCATGTTGTGCAGCTAGATAAATCAATATTTAAATGCAAATGTTCAACCAACAGTAGTTAATATTTATATTGTTATTGTTATTATTATTATTAATAAATCTCGATTATTTCATTTAAAAAATGCCCTATATTACGCACTATTCTACACAAACTATTAATACAATGCTGGTTGTCAGGCAAAATCCCAATTTGTTGGAAAAAGGGCTTCACGATCCTCATCCACAAAAAGGGAGACGCTCACAATCCTTCCAGCTTCAGACCAATAACCTTGCAACCAACACTCTACAAAATATTTTCATCTTTTATAAATAATAGAATTTACAAATTTTTAGAAATCAACAATTTCATAAATAAAAACATCCAAAAGAGCTTCTACCCGAAAATAGATGGTGTTACGGAACATAATCAGCTTTTAACTCACCTACTCTACGATGCGAAGAACCACTATCGTCGCACTTCTCGATCTTCGCAACGCATTCGGTGAAATCAGCCATAAACTCATATCATCAACTCTAGATTTTCATCACATCCCCTCTCATCCAACAACTCCCCACAAATGCAAATTTGTTCAGATGGGGCAAATCATCAACGGCTGACTGTCCATTGTGTAAAGCGCGGCAAACAAACAAACATGTTCTGTCTAATTGCAATTCGGTGGCAGCACTAAAAAGATTCACAATGCGTCACAACAAAATTTTAAACATAATTATAGAAAGGTTGAAAGCATGCGCGGGTCCAGAGGTTTCGATATATGCAGATGTGGACTATGATGGGATCCCTCCAGTGTCTTGTCTCTTCAAATCCCTACGTCCTGACATCGCAATACTTCGTGACGACACAATAGAAATATTAGAGCTGACGGTCTGCCATGAATCCAACCTACTCAACTCAAAAAAAAAACCATCAAATACTCGGAAAATCTCAAAAATAATTTGCATGACAATTCAATACACCTGAAAATAATAGTTAATACTTTTGAAATTTCAACATTGGGCTTTTGCAATTTTTTAAATTTATCATTAATCAATAACATTTGGTCAGATCAATTTTATAATAACCTTATTAACTCTGTAATACGGTCATTTTATGCCATCTACTGTGAACGCAATAATAATTGAACTGTTCGTTTAAAACTAATCATATCTCGTTGTACTCGTTTATTTCAAATGATGAGCATCGTAGAATACTACTGTATTTAATTTAATTTAAATCAATTTATCTATTTTATTTTATTTTATTAGATTTTAATTAGACTTTTATCTCATTTTACTATATTTCATATTTTTCTAGAAATAAAAGAGAGTTCACATTACTATTATTAATATTGCTATTATCATTATTATTACTATTATTATTGTTGTTGTTGTTATTATTATTATTATTATATTATTATGTTTCCAATTTTTATACAAGCTATCATCATGGCACTTATTGCAGGATAACGAGCGTTGATGACTATTTATATTATTTTATCATTTTAATTATATTTAACTAATTTTAACATTTTATTGACATATTTTATTTTGATTATTTTTGATTTTACTGGTTTTTTCTGAATAATAAAAGAGTTTACATTATTATTATTATTTATACTTAATCGTTTTCTCTCCATTGAAAACTTCACCGCGAGCAAGAGCAACAAAATCACTATACATGCATTACGATAACTCAAACAGGGGTTTCCAAGCAGTTTAGGTCCGTCAGATGATCAATGAGAACCAATAAATAGAATGTAATGACGCAAACACTTCCAGGTCAAACGCCTGTGTGATTCAACTTCAACAGTCTGAACTCAACAGCAAAGATTGTTTTGCATATTTTAAACATATTAATACAAAATTATTAACTAATTTTTACAGCACTTTTTCAAATTAAACTAAAATAAATTAATTAACAAGATGCGAATTGACGTATGAGATTTTATTGCTTTCCATGTAACGCAAGTTGAGTGCTAACGAGTTTGCTTTGATAAACCGCATCTTTTCAAACAGTTAACGTGGTTTTTCTCAATGTTTATTTGCAATTTTTTTCTTAAGCTGTAGAGATTAAATCATTTTATTTAAAAATGTAAAAAAAGTTTATCGAAATTTTAAAATTTTTAATATTTTTTAAAAATAAGGATTAGTCAACTATTAAGAAGATTTCTTTGTTTATATATATATATATATATAATATGAATATATATATATATATATTATATATATATATTATATATATATATATATACATATATGCTATGAATGTTTTTATTGCTGGTTGTAATAGTGGTTGTTGATACTAAGACTCAGCTCAAATTGATTGCAACAAAGATTCAATGACCGAGAATTCGCATTCACAACACGTCGGAAGCATTAGAGAGAATGTTCTAAAAAAGTCGGTTCAGTGAGCTATTTGTCGCTCTGCAGTACTATCTAGTTTATCCTCGTTATATGGATCAGTATGGACGATGAGGTAGTGTAATGGTTAAAGCGCCCGATCCTGCTGTTGCGGAGACTGCGTTCGAATGCAAGAGACCGCCAGTCGTGCGTATCCCCATGCACTGTGTGTGTTTTGTGTGTGTGTGTTGTTGTTGAGACCTCTAAGAAATAATTAGGGAAAACTTATATAAATAAATAAATATAGAATGCGATAACAAAAAGTCAATATTTTGTTTTTACACGTTTGACTAAACAAACGAAAGCAGCTGAACCATTTATGGATTTTAAACAAATGTTGATTGTATTTTATCAACTTGCATATGCCGCAACAGATTTTAACCATTCATGATTGCAACTTGCAGCAGCTGCTTGACAAATCAATTACAGAGTCAAATTTAAAATTTTATACGTGATAAAAAAAATAATAAACGCATGAAAGCATTGAAAGTTTGAACGATTTGATGAGGTGCACGAGACATGTAAATACAATTAAGATCGTAGCAACTTTAAAACTACGAATCATAAATAGCGAAATAGCGAAATAAAAAATATCATAAAGTTCTGTTGACTGTTACATATTATCAAATCTGTTGACTGTTACATATTATCAAATCTCGAAAGATTTGAACAACTCAACGATTTGTTGATTTTTTCTGTACAATGTTTCTTATATGCGAATAATTTAGAAAACGTTCATTTACGAGCCCAGCTTTAAATATGCTCACCAGGTCAACGACTATGACCTGGTGAGCATATGCTCTGATGAATATGAATGTTACGACAGATTCGAAATATTAAAAACAAATATCGCTAATGTTGTAATGCATCTCTATCAAACAAACAAGTTGACGGTTATAAAATTAAGATGGCGATAATATTGAACATCGGTGCCAAAATTCTTAAGACATATACAAAAAAGTTATTTTTTAATTATATTAATATATATTTGATATTGTTGAATATATAAATATGAAGGCATTGCAACATCATGTTAGTGCATTCGATTATTTTTCCTTCAGGAGTTTCCTTCCTTGCCCACGCATTCATTCCTAAACCCACGTCACATCCTGTTGAAAGATGCTGCACATGAATCTCCTCTTGTTCAAAATAAATTAAAATCGTCTTTTTTCAAAGTCTTATAAAAAATTAAACCGTTCAATTTTTGAAATACTTAACTTGAAAGATTTTTTATATAAATTAAGTTTTGATAAATTAAGTTTATATAAATTAAGTTCAGATTTCGTTGTTTGGAACCATGCAGACTGATATTGATTACGCAACTTACTAGGATTAATAAACTTTTAGCACATTTGTCTTACTTTCATTGTTTTTTATAATTGAGTTCTAAAATTTTTATGAATTGTTATAAGTTTGATGTACTTTTTTTATTATTTTATAAAATTTAAATTATTTTTATTGTTTTTAAAAAAAAATTTAAATTCGAATTCGAGAGTCGTACCAAAAAATGAGTGACCGTGAAAAAAAATATATGCAGTTTTCATTTGCAGTGTCGGAGCCAGAGTTGGATTGTGTATATCCGAATTTTAAAAATCCATTTTGTCCATGTCTTAAACTTAATTTTCAAGCTCATGTATCGTATTAAAGGACACTTGCGTAATCATACGTCATCGTCTTCAATGAAATGTCAGCAACAGCCCTAACGGCGATGAATGATATTCTGCGGAGGCAGTCGAAAGACTAGGACGTCCTTTGTATGACGTTGAAGCATTTCACATGTCTTTTATTTCGTCACAAGCCGGTTGACATGTTGGGATGCAAATAAGTTGAAATTTTCGATAAAGAGTGGGAAATTTTTTTAAACTGATTGGACACGCTTATATGGTTGCAATTTATATTTTGACATGATTTCAATATAACTCAGAATTATTCATCTGCATCTGATACTGCATTCATCATGAATAATGCAACGTGTAATTGACAACATCTGAGCCGATGGAATAAAAAATAAACATTCACAACCAACATGACACAAGAAGCGGAAATAATTGCATCGGATGCATTCGTAAGAAAATATTTTAAAAACTAACTTGACCAGAACAAGATGGAAAAGTTTTCCTGAACTAAATAATTAATCCCAATTTAAAAGTTCCTACAAGCTCAGCACCCAATAGTTCGTTGAGATCTCACTGAACATGAACACAACGCAAATGTACAGATTTGTAATTCCGAGTTGAATATTTCTAATCAGCAGATCAAACAAATGCGTGGAATCTCATTCATTACTTTATATTTAATTGATTGGAAATTAATCATTTATTTCTAAATAACTTCAACGTGTTGATAGAAGTGTCATTCATTCACACGCAAACAAATATCTTTTCTCTCCTGCTTATTTTTTGTACGATTTGTGAATAATTATTACATTTATTATTATAGTAAACATAATTTTAATCGATAATAATAATATTTTTAATCATTTGTTTTTTATTGAAGTATTTATTAACATTATATAACAGTTATAAACAATTAAATGAAGCCAAATAGTACACTCGTTCAAACCTGACCTGCCGTAAGTTTTCAGATTGAGTTGTACACTTTGGTTTCAAGAAGGCACGTATATAACGTTCAATAACCAGCTGTTCTTTATCTTAATTAGTAAATACATGCATAAAACTTATGCATAAAATTACGCGGCGTATTTCAATGTAGAGGCTGCAGACAATGTACGATGTACGTGCATGCTTGCATAGTTTTCTGTCTCGGTGATGTTTTCATTTTTTAGTGACGTCATTTCAAATTTGGTAAAATTATTACAAACATTTTGCTCCACAATTTGACATTTTACGACCCACATTGCACTCAACGTATCAAAAATTAAAGGCATCTGACATGACATTCACACAAACTCATTTCCAAGGAGCATTTCAATATAATGAAAAAACATTTTGTGTGAAGGAAACGATCACTCTCATTATAACTAATTTAATTTTTTTCGATTCAATTCTGAAAACATAAAGTTTGAAACAAAAGCAAAACTGGTTTATTGAAATAATGTTTTTAGAAACTTTCTTACAAATTTTAATTCCTCCGACCAGCGATGCAAAGAGATGGAGACGTCCGTAGAACGTAACAAACATTGCTCTCAATTTTAATTAAACGTTTTGAGGGAAGAAGCCTTTTTTAAAAGTTTAAAAACATTTTTCTTATAAACTTTTGTATTATTTTCAATCAAATTTATGCTTTATTTTTTGTATTATGCAAGAAATTAATTTTCATGATGGCTCGCATGCGGTTTGGTGATTGTTTTGGGGCAATATTGCAATGGAAAGGTAGGCAGCATCATTTCGTCTTCAAATTTGTTTGCCAGTTTCCACGTAAACTCGTATAACTTGTTTCCATTATTCAGTTTTTATTATGTGCTTATTATTTTGGTGGGCGGTATGATGGGCTATGGTGTAAGGCGCCTGTTCCTTGCTTCACAATGACCGGGTTCGAAAACAGAAAAAGTTCTCCGCCTATCGCATGCGTCGTTCAGCACATATTCATATGCTTTGTTTGCGTGGTTTGATACCTCTAAATGCTGAAACATTGTGCAATTTGTTTATTGTTATACTTCCAATAAAATTTCTACATATTTTTGTTTCACAAATTTTTCAAAATGATCGTAAGTAGTCAAAATGCCACATTAAAGCTGAAGAAGCAAACGTTTCCACATTCCTTTCCAGTAAATGAAGCAAGACATGCAGATGTGCACTCTGGGTCGGTGGTGACTGCGTTCTCTGTGTGCTGAATTGCTCCAACTATTGCATTTATAATAGGTTTGTCAAAAATGATAATGGAAAATAATAAACTGCTTGTGATGCAACAATAAGCAGTAAACTGGAATGATTTTGAATGTGACTTTCAGAATTGGTAATACATATCCAACTAAAATGTCAGTCTGTTTTAATGATACCAAACAACCTGACACCGTTTCAATTTTTTTTCATCGATTCTCTTGTTTCATTTGTTCCACCGTTTGTTATAGAACATCCGATGTATGGCATTCAAGAAGGGAGGGTGACTTGAAACAACACGTGGTTCGTATGCACAGTACTCTGAAATTATCTGGAGGTGATCAATCAGACTGTTATTGCTGATCAAAATTTGGAACATTTATCACATCGCCGAGAGTAAGTGTTCAGTAGCGGATGTGTGGGTACCAAGCCACGCCCCCACGTTTTCAACAATCAATATTTTTGTAATTGCTTTTAAATTCGGCTAGCAGGTATCGTTAAATTATATTTTATGCATTAAAATACTGTTATAAGCAGAATTATAAAAAGCTGAGCGATGACAAATAAAAGTCGAAAACTATCAAATAGAAGCATCTCACATTCGTGTTTCGAATTTACCTGAGTTTGTTAAGTATTTGTTGCTTGGTAGGTAACCTCCATTTTAAAAACTACTTCTGTCCATACTGTATTGAGGTCTGTGTGAAACGTGTGTTAAAGAAGTTTTTGTGTACATACTATGTGTGTGTGAAATTTATGTATGTATGTATGTATGTATGTATGTATGTATGTATGTATGTATGTATGTATGTATGTATGTATGTATGTATGTATGTATGTATGTATGTATGTATGTATGTATGTATGTATGTATGTATGTATGTATGTATGTATGTATGTATGTATGTATGTATGTATGTATGTATGTATGTATGTATGTATGTATGTATGTATGTATGTATGTATGTATGTATGTATGTATGTATGTATGTATGTATGTATGTATGTATGTATGTATGTATGTATGTATGTATGTATGTATG
>NW_008704501.1:294722-365284 GCF_000326865.2 Helobdella robusta | reverse complement strand
CAACTTAATTTATCAAGTAAGATGCTGTGATTAATAACGTCAAATGCTTTCGAAAGGTCTAAAAACAAACCAACTGAGAGTTTTTTGTCATTGAGTTTGGAGAGGATGTGATGGACATAATCGAGTAGAGCAAGTTCCGTTGAGTGGCTAGGGCGAAAACCATATTGGTTGTTGCAAATAATTTTATGTACTTCAAAGAAAGAAAATAGTCTGACATAAACTGCTTTTTCTAGTAATTTTGACAACGGAGACAGTAGAGAAATCGGCCTGTAGTTATTAATGTCGGCATTATCTCCTTTTTTAAATATGGGAATAACTTTCGAGGTTTTAAAGCAGTCCGGAAAAATTCCTGAACTAAGAGATAAGTTGAAAATATGTAGAAGGGGTACTGTTATATTGGATATTATGTTTTTTACAAGAAACATATTTAATCCATCATCTGAATAAGATTTCTTGTTTTTCAACTTGCCAGCTAATGTTAGCAGCTCGGAGCGAGTAATCGGATGGAAGCAAATAGAGTGAGAATTAGGCGGTGACATGTGGGACAAAGGATCTGTATCAACTGAAGGTAGGTTAGAGAGAAGTTCGTTGCTGATGTTTATGAAGTGTTCGTTAAAGTGTTTACATATTTCAAGTTTGTTTTGTACCTTATTATTGTTGATGATGAGTTTTGATATTTGTGGAGAAGAATATCTAGTATTTAAAGCTTCTTTGATCAAGTTCCACTGTGATTTAGAATCATGAATTTTATCGAAGCGGTGAATGTAGAAATCACGCTCAGTCTTTCTTTTAATCCGGGTGAAGAAATTACGATACCTTTTATAAGCAGAAATGTTGCACTGCGACGGAATTTTAAGGCTTTTGATGTAGAGTTTATGTTTAATTTTGGATAAATGGATGATGTGTTTGTTGACCCACGTTTTTTTATAAATATAATTGACTGGAAGCAGAGGGGAAACGGAGTCCAGAATATAGAAAAGAATGGCATAAAACGTAGAGCAGCATGTATTAATATTATCTTGAGTAGTGACAGATGACCAGTCTTGGACAGAAAGTTGGAGGTTGATTTTCCTAAGAGAATCAGGACAGAGATTTCTACGAAGTTTAATTGGAGCTGTTGGAATGGGGAAACAATGATTTGGACATAAAGCGAAAATAGGAAAATGGTCGGAAAAGTCATGTAAAAGAATACCAGAATATCAAAAGAATGTATGTATGTATGTATGTATGTATGTATGTATGTATGTATGTATGTATGTATGTATGTATGTATGTATGTATGTATGTATGTATGTATGTATGTATGTATGTATGTATGTAACACTTTTTCAACATGGCGAGGTCGCTTGTAAACAATGAAGTTTTATATTTTCTTGAAAATAATTGGTGTTTAAGTGAAAACGACTCGTTTGTAAATAATATTGTTAAATTTTACAGTTTTGAAGATATTGATAATGCTATTAAAGCTCTGAAAAACGAATTATTTAGTTTGAAAATAGAAAAAATTGAGAAGTTTCAGCCTCGCGGGAATAGGAAAAGAGAGAAATTGTTTGAATGTATTTTCATAATGAAATATTTAAAAGAGAATAAATATTGGGAAAAGTGTTCAATATTTGTGAGTTCTAACTTAAATAAAGTTCCAAAGGTCGAAAGTTTGTTAACGATAAACTTTCAAATAATTGAAGGTGAACTAATTGAAATGTTGCACAACCAACAGATGCAGTTTAATAAACTAGTCGAAGCTGTTTCAATAAGAAAAAATAATGTTGTTGAAATAAATAAATTTATAGAAGCTACTGAAAATAACAACATTAATACCGTTAAGTTGGAAAAACTTGTTGATACTGTTGAAAATAAATTAGTAGTTGACGTTCATAATGCTGACATGAATAAAAATTTAGAAATTAATGCCACTGAAGAACTAGTCAATAAACCACTATGGTTGGATGCATATGACAGTCCAATTGGCAATGATGTTCGGCCATTCTTGCTTGTTAATAAACGAAAGAAATCTCAACAGCTCAGCAACAACACAAAAGCAGACAACAAACCAAAACTATCAACCAACAAGGTAGCTGACTCTAAGACAGTTGAGAAAAAACCGGTTAGAATTATTGGACAAAAAATTCTAGATAACGGTAAATTAAAGGCAGACAAGGAGTTAATTAAAAAACCTGTTTTCTGTCTAAGCAACATTAGCAAATGCCACAGAAATGATGTCGAAGAATATCTGACTACTAACGGAATTAGACTTTTATCATGCTATCCAGTCGTTAAACAGTTTAAGAAAAAATCGATAGCATCTGAAAATAGTATTGATAACAACACAGTCAACTATTCGGATGATAAAACTAAAGATGATATAGAGTCCTCTATGTTCAGAGTTTGCATTGATAGAAATGACGTTAAAAAAATAAAGGACCCAGCGATATTGCCGCAACACATTATAGTGCGCGAGTGGCAATTTAATAAAAAAGCTCAAGTTACTGTTGAAAAAACAAAGAAAGATGGATAAGCTAAATATCCTAGATGATGATGATGATGATGAAGATGAAACTGATAACTACAATGAAATTCAAAATAAATTTAAATTAATGTGTAATTTTCATTCATGTATAAACAATTTTAAATCAACGTATGCAAATTATAGTAAAAATAATAACATTAACAGTAGTATAAATTTTAATTTGATTCATCTAAATATAAGAAGTCTCATCAATAAATTGTCAGAACTAGAAGATTTTATTGATCAATTGGATGTTTTTTTTGATGTTATTGCTATATCAGAAACTTGGTAGCGTAGTGAAAACCATAATTTAGTAAACTTAAGAGGATATAATTTTTTTTGCAAAAATTGACAACACAAATTGGGAGGTGGTGTCGCTGCTAGTGTCAGATAGGTTAAACTGCAAGGTTCGTGATGAAATCAATAAAAAACTTCCGCTTGATTTTGAAACATTGGTCCTAGAAATTTGTCACCAAAAACCTGAAAAAAATAAAATTATAATTATAATGTATCGATCTCCATCTTACAATTTAGATAAATATTTTTGCCACTTAGAAGAAGCAATAACTTTTATAAGTTCAGAAAATAAATCGCTATTCATCACTGGTGATTTCAATATTGATTGCTTTGATTCAGTTGGCTCTAGTGACAAAACAAAACTAAAACAGTTAATGATTTCATATGGTCTGGTGCAAACCGTTCACGTACCAACTAGAATCTCCGTCCTCAAACAGTCACTACTCAACAATATATTTTTAAAAACAAATCATATCAGTTTTCTCCGTGGAGCAATTGCTTGTGATTTGTCTGATCATTTACCAGTTTTTGTGTGCATACGGGAATCAGATTGTGCTAAGCATTCAACAAAAACCAATAACGAATGTAAATCGATCAACAAGTTTTCTTTCTCAATTAAAATTAAAATGAACATCTACTGTCATCAGATTGGAGCCATGTCTTCGGGTGTGTAAATGTTGATATGGCTTTTGAAAGATTTATCAAAATTTTTCAGTCCTGTTTCTATGATGCGTGTTTAATACAATCACTGAAGAAGAAAAAACTTTTGATGAAAAAAAACCATGGATATCAAAAGATATTAAAATAATGATCAACAAAAAAATATATTTATACAAAATGTTTCTGAAAAATCCTGTTCAGGAAAAATATGAAAAATTCAAAAGCTTCAGTCAATTTTGTACAAAGTTGATAACGAAATCAAAACGTCAATATTATTTTCAACAAATTGAGCAAAATAAAAAAGACATTAGAAAAATATGGTCAATTATAAAAGAAGTTTCAAATATTTCTAGTAGACACGGTTCTAATATTCAATTAACTTCAAACGACCAATTAATAGAAGATCCTGAAAATTTTCTAAATGAACAATTCGTAAACCTAGCACCAAATTTGATGAAATCCTTTAACGTTGATAATAATTGGAAATTATATCTTCACAACAGGATTTCGAATTCATTTTTTTGTGTTTATGTATCTACGACTAAATTGTTGATTCCAAAATTTTCCAATGGCCTGGATAACATTCCAACAAAAGTCATTATAGAAACAATCAACTCAACAGCAACTATTCTTGAACACATCATCAATTTTTCCATTATAGAAGGTGTGTTTCCGCAATGCTTAAAAATTTCAAAAATTATACCAATAGAAAAAGAAACTGGAAACAATGATGCATCAAATTTTCGACCCATCTCACTTTTGTCAACTTTCTCTAAAATAATAGAAAAAATAATGTATAAAAGAATCACATCTTATTTACAAAAAAAATAACATTCTTTCCAGTCATCAGTTTGGTTTTCGTGAAAAATACTCGACAGAACTGGCTATCATAGAACTAATAAGAAAAATCGGAAATCTCACGGAAAAAAAACATTTTGTTGTTGGAACTTGGCTTGATCTTTCCAAAGCTTTTGATTGCATCGATCATGCAATTTTATTAAGCAAGCTGGAACACTATGACATAAGGGGTGTGATTTTGAAATGGTTCCAAAGCTACTTGTCAGAAAGGAAACAGTTTGTTTGCTGGAAAAACAAGTATTCGTCATTACGGCCAAATGGAGTTGGTGTCCCTCAAGAAAGCATTTTGGGACCACTTTTATTTATTTTGTTCATCAACGACCTTCCAAATGCAACAGACTATTTCGACTATGTTTGTTTCGCTGATGATACTAACATTTTTAGTAGCGGAAAAAACATCAACGAAACAATTGAAAAAACGAACGATAACGTAAAACACGTTGTTTCTTGGTTCAACAGCAACAGGTTAACAATTAACAACTCCAAAACTCAAACGATTGTATTCGGACCAATAAAATATTTAAATTATAAAGAGCCGTTCAAAATCGAAATTAATAATCTTGAAATTACTGAAAGTAAAACATTTTTGTGAATTATTCACGGACCATTACATTCAAAGGTGTATAATTTATATAGAAAACTAGAAACATAATTTGTATTTTCTGTTACGGTGGCCATGCTCGATGAATTCCAATAAGAACTCTATCATGGTCAGCCCGCTTCTTATCATTAAATTCTTTTTTAATTTAATGGAGCAAATAAAATTTTGTTTCGTTTCGTTTTGTTTTGTATGTATGTATATATGTATGTATGTATGTATGTATGTATGTATGTATGTATGTATGTATGTATGCATGCATGCATGCATGTATGTATGTATGTATGTATGTATGTATGTATGTATGTATGTATGTATGTATGTATGTATGTATGTTTGTATGTATGTATGTATGTATGTATGTATGTATGTATGTATGTATGTATGAACCCATAATTGATTAGAACTATGGGGAAGTAATAATCATATCCGGGTTCAGCTTTAATCCATGTTAAACGCTTCGCACAGACAGGTATTTTAACGCTCCATCCAAAATACAGAAAGAATTATATTTTTGAAGTAAAATAGAAAAGGATTGCTTTACATAACTCTTATTTAATGGGTCACCCGATACTTCTACAATCCTGCTACAGAGTTCATTCAGAAAACTCTGAGTCTGAGCATCGGTTGGACCAAAGGTCTCAATGCAGACTGGCTGAAAAATTTTGCTTTCTGCAAGAGCCGCATATTTTGAATTTTTAAAGTCTGCGGCTCTTAAGGCAGCGGCACCTGCCTCCTGTGAGGTAAGATTAATGTACCTTTCAGCCATGGTGTGAGGGAACGTAACATCCCAAGCAAGGGAACGTCCCTGCGCCCATGGTGAAATAGTATACCCATCGGGCCTGAGGCTACCTTCCTCCATAAGACCCGTGGGTTCTTTAATTGGGGGTATGTTTGCCCTCTGAAAGCACCTGACCAAAAAGTCGTTCATGGTCGAGTGTCGAGCCTGTCTATCAGGGCCCAATCGACACGAAAGACCATGGTAGCCCAGGGGTTCAACATTGGCCCCACATAAACAAACATACTCGGTTAAAATGGGTAAACCGAGTCTCAGTCCCAAACTGACACGAACACAAGAGTCGTCCAGTCTGGTACCGCCTTCAACCAAGATGATCCCAACTCACTTTTTACAGCCATTATCCTGGCTTTATCAAAATTTGATTGGTTCAAATCCAGCAGCTTAGTGTTTTGCTTGCTCGCATCGTTCCAATGTTCAAGCTTTTGAGAACGGGTTTCGATACAAATCCCCGCTCCGTGGACGGTCCGGAACCCATCAAAAACTTGGGTTCTGAATGTATGTATGTATGTATGTATGCATGTATGTATGTATGTATGCATGCATGCATGCATGTATGTATGTATGTATGTATGTATGCATGTATGTATGTATGTATGTACGTATATATGTATATATGTACAGTACATATGTATGAATGCAATATACTTGTGTCTGTACCGTCTATCTCTTTTTTTGCTTTTTGAGGAATGCAGCTCAACACGAAGCGTCATATAAAGAAGATAATAAGGAGAGTTTTGACGGGAAATCTTGCGGGTCTGAAGTGCACCACGGTGAACTTCCACGCTGCGGTTTCTAATTTTTATGTATAAAATGATTAAAAGTCTAAGTTTAAAATTATTTTGAATTCTTAAACTAATGATTAAGTTTTGTTGTTGAACTGGTATTAACGAAATTTATGGACTAAGGCTGTCCATGGAATTGTATTTAACTTTTAACATAGAAGATTTTTATTCATTCCGTTAATTAAAAAGACTTTCAAATAATTAAGATTTTTCGCAAGTAAATGAATTAAAATAATTACTTGAATTAAATATTATTTAAATAAACGCTTCCATCAGCATTAAAATGGTTTCAGGTGTTAAGTAGCATACATAGCTTTTAACTGGAAAATTTTAGAAATGTCATTTAATATTGTAAATAAAGTAATATATACACATATATAATTATAATATAATAATTATAACAAAAATAATAATTTTTAAAAATAATAATAAAATTTTGCCCACCTGGCTTGATTATAATAATAATTTAAAAAGTTCGTGCGTGAGTTGTTTAAGAGAGGCCTCCTTCCTCCTTCCTTCCTTCCTTCCTGCCTGTTCGTCTATGGTTAGTTGGAATTAATTTCGATTGGATGATACTTGCAAAATGATTTTTGGTCAATTTTTTTAATTATTAATTTCCGGTGTAGTTTTAAAGTGTTTTTTTTTGTTTGCACTGCTCAAACCTCACAAACACGATTCAAATTTTTGTCTTTCATAACGAGGAAGTACCATAAAAAGCTACCAACAAGTTTTTGAATTAGATCCTAATATTTCATAACGTTAGAGCGGATATTGTGCAAAGGATTTTTGCATTACTTTTTATTTTACACCCACACCTACTGAAAAATTTGACTTTCTGGCGATGATGGGAATTAGTGTTTTGCTTGCTCGCATCGTTCCAATGATCAAGTGCAAACTGGTCTTCAGTAGATTTATGGTTATATTTTATGTATATTTGTCATATTATATATATGTAATAAATACTGCTAACAGTTATAACGCAGGTTAAGTTGCGAGTAACAACATACACATGAAAATCTCAATTCGATCATTTAGAAGCACCACCGTGTCTCCTATTATTTTTCAGCCGTGTATAATAACAATGTATTAATAATATGATAGTGTATCATCATAAACAAATCTTCGTTACAAACGGAGATTCAGAGTGTGATATTAATTGTTGAGCAGTTCCTGTTTGACTTTTTATGATGTGGCTGATGACGACGCAGAGCCAATATCAATTATCTACCCTTGAAAGTTTGCGGATGAAGTTTTTAAATGTTTCACAATAGGTCTAGAGTGTTTGAATTAAAATCACAAAAGTTCATTTATTTGAAAGTTTTACAAAATGCAAATCATTTTCAAAGCGCCGACCTGAAAGTTGCTGCAAAATGTTGGATGCAATTGGATGTGATAAGCCTCGTAAACAATGAGCAGAGCGGAATTAACTTAGCGAAACTCTGCCCACTGTTTACTCATCTCATTTGTCCTCCTCGAGACGTGAGGCACGCCTGAGCAATATGACATTCATTAAAACCATTACCCTTCACGTTGTCAATCTTTAACAGCGATTGTAATCGTAATAAAAATACCTACCGAGAAATTATTATGAATTGTGGTCGTCCAGTGCGTTACATCATATTATCTGAAGTTATCTCGAAAACTGTTAACAATATTAATTTAACAAAAAATTATCACAACAATAACTACAAAGTAAACTGAATAAAATAATATAATTTTTGTTATTTATACATAAAAATCTGGTTAACAAAATATTTTATTTCAAGTTTCATTTTATCAAACGAACGTGCTCAATAGGGCTAAAACATCACAATCGCGACATTGATGTACGCGCAAGCAAAAGTTCAAAAGGTACATAAACCCAGTTTTTGCAGAGAGAGACAGAGAGAGAGAGAGAGAGAGAGAGAGAGAGAGAGAGAGAGAGAGAGAGAGAGAGAGGATTCTAACTAGATCACCGCGTAACTATTCAACTAAACTACACTGGACCTGGATAGCACTTCTTCCATCTGAGCTAAATTTTAAATCAACAGTCAACATCATTGCTTATTTTGTCAAAATATTTGTTCAATCATATAAAAAAATTTATTTTACGCGTCTTTAAAATACTTGACACAATCTACTAGTGGACCGACGCATTGCAATTTAAACGTTGACCACAAACACATTTAACACAATATAACTAAGACAACATGTAGTTGGAATATTGACTATGATTAACATTGTCTTGATATTATTGATTGTTATTCATATATCTTTTGAGATATATTTAAATTAATTTTTGTCTGTGTAACATTTATTCTACTTATAACAGTAACCAAAAATTTAACTTTAAAAATCAGGTTAAAACTGTTATGAGCAAAATAAATGTTACATTAGGAATTATTTATTGAATCAATTCATTATTAGCTCTAAAAAACTTTTTTACTGCAATTTAATATGCGATCGTGCCACAAAAACTAATTTAGGAGAACTTTTTATCACTCACAAAAATTTATAAAAAATCTTTTTTTAATTAAAAATCCCCCAATGTATTATGACACGTTTTTTGGATATCTACGAAATGAACAGTTACAAAGCTTGTCTGTGTTAATACAAAAGATCCTATTGGATTGATAAGATAGATGACCACTTGAAAACAGTTTTTGAAAATTTCCAGGAAGCAAAATCAACCAGAACCAGTAGGAGCAGGATTTTAAAAACACCATTTGAAAACAACATGAGAAACAGTAGACGCCTCTTTTTTACGCTCCGAAAATTGAGACTGCCTCCCTTCTTACCTGAAGAAAATTGAGTCTACTTTATCAATAACTACTAACTAAATTTCAAAACTATCAATGACAACTGTTCAGCAAGGTAATTTCTGTACAATGTTTTTTTAAATTATCTAAATAATTAACATCAGTTTTTGAAAAAAAGTTGGCAACATTTATGGGGTCTTATCCACTGTTTAAATATTTTTGGCAATTTTTCCATTAAAATTGTATAATTCATGAAAAATAATCAAACGTTACATATGGGATATCTGAGATAGGCATTCTATTAAAATTTTTCTTAACCTCGACAAATAATTCCATTGTGGGGGGCCTAGCACCCCCTAGCTAGGCCTCCTATAATGTCCATTTATTGTCCATGTGTTAGTTATAAGCACCACCGCTTCTTTCGTTGTTCGTCATTATTCCTGCCCAAACCGACCTTGAGATTTAATTTTTCAATTGTTGAAAATTTAATTTCAATTAAAGTTTTTGACCCAATAAAAAATTGTGATGAATAATTCTTTCATTCAAATTAACATTTCATCATTTTGAAAACGTAATTGCCAATTTTTCAAATTTATCATTGGCAACGAATAATTTCAAATTTGTTTTTGAATTTGCATGTGCGTGTGTCTGTGGGCCAAACGTAGATGTGTGCGTCGTGATAATGTGTTTGTTTGTATGTCGTTGTATGTTTTAGTTGTGTGTGTGTGTGTGTGTGTGTGTGTGTGTGTGGTGTGTGTGTGTGTGTGTGTGTGTGTGTGTTCTGCTATTTTACTCCGGTCTGCCTGCCCGGTTTGCTGATGGAAAATAATTCTTAAAATTTTTCTCACATTTCACAATTTATTACATCAAAACTCTCTCTTTTTCTCTTCAAAATTTAGTTTTTCCAGTACAATTTGATATCTTCCATCTAACTAACGTACCACGATCGTAAATTATGGAAAACAAATAACATTACACCAGCAAGCAACACGCGTGCTTACGTTGGAAGCTGATAATATTTGAAAGTTGGAAAGATGTTGTTGCACTGATGTGGATGTTCAGCCGTGCATGGACAAGTTTTGAAAGTTTATGCAAATTCAGGTGCCAGCCAACAAACTAAAGCCGAAACCACTCCGCTATTAATCTATGCGTCTATTGGAGTCATAAACATAAAAAAACTTCAAAGAATGAAACACAACATACATCTTACGCGAACAAAAACAGGAGCAAACTCAACAAACATCTTACATGAACAAACTCAACGAACATCTTAAACGAACAAACTCAACGAACATCTTACACAAACATACTCGACAAACATCTTGCATGAACAAACACAGCAAACATCTTACCAATGTTCCCTCTAAGCTTGTTCGACTGCGCAGTAGTTTGAACAGGCTGGCGCAGTTAATTTTCCTTCCACGCAGTAAATCAAACTAACCCGATATTGTAAAAATAAAAGTTTATATAATTGTTTTTTCAATTTTACACCACCAAACTTCCGTATTTTCAAAATTTTTCAAATTAACCGCTGCCACATCGTAAATCATCTCACGTTGCATGCATTATCGTGTCTACTTCTGTCGGAGATGTGAAAGCTATATTTTATTTGATAATAACATGAAATCGATTTGTATAAATTTTGGATAAACAGATTAAACAGTTGTTTGTTTTTGCAGTCTAATTTTAGTTTTTGTTATGAAAGGACAACGCTAGCAAGGCTGCAAATGGTTCCAAAGAAGCCTGGTTAAAAGAAATGGTCGAAACTGACACAATTGATTCGAAATGTTTGAAACAAGTACAATTAGAAAATATTTTGATTTTTCAGAAGATGTTGGTTTGAAGCCTAAGCCTGCAATGAATTTTCAAGTGGAAACAAATTTGAAATGTGGAAATTAGATTATAATCTAAAAGACTCATTTGCAGTCAATTGCAAAATTGAAAAGAACTGAATCTGGAAAAAGCATTAGCAAAATGATTACGGAATCTGGAGCAGAGAGGCAGATGAGGGTTGAACTTAATGAGACAACGAAGCAAGAGCGAACAAGTAAAAATTCTTATTGAGAATGTCGCGTTAGCTATTTCAATGAATGCTTCAACGCTATCAGTTGTAGACATGGCTAAGTACGTGAAACTCCCAGAAAGTTGATATTGATGAAGTTTATAAACTCTGTAAAGCCACAAGTGCAGGAGGGAAAATAGTGAATGAAATTGATTTAAAGTATTTTTTTAGTATATCTACTTTAAAGTATATCTTTTGAATTTTAACATTTTCAACTGAATTGTACATATATTATAATAAATATATAAACAAATGCTTATTTATGTGTTTATTTATGTATTTGGTAGTATTTTGTTACGAATAAAAATTTTCGACCTTCATAAATTTGCTCAGACTGTTGAAATACTTGCTCAGTGAATTTCGTTTTGGCACACAGCTCATTCATCCTTAGAGAGAACATTGCATCTTACACGAACAAACTCAACGAACATTTTACACGAACAAACTCAACAAGCATCTCACATGAACAAACATCCACCTTTGAAGCACAAACATCATCGATGCGTGAAACATCGTCCCTCCTCATAAAAAAGTTATTGTAATCATGCTAGAGCACACAGTTACGAACAGACTAAAAATAACTCACTATAAACACACACGCACCACACGCACACAAACACTACTCATGCACACAAACACACTCTACACACAAACACACACACTGCCGAAAATTCAGCGGGACACTCGTGCAAGATGGAGCATGCACGCTTGCAAACATCCTCCAGTCCCAGCCAGACAGAATATTGCATGGCAGACATAACGACTCCCAACCTCTCCTTCATCCATGCTTACCTCTTCAACGTGGCCGCAAAAATAATCAGGCCTTCATTGCATCTCTCTCTCCTCTTCCAGTTTTCATCATCATGAATGTTATATACCCCTTCACACCACACCACATAACTTTCACTATTTAATGAGACACGATCGCTAAAAAATATATTAATTGATTTTTAATGGCACTTTATTTCTTTTCGTAATTGAAATTGCTTGTTGTGTTGTTGCAACTTTATATAAATACTCATCGAATAGTTCATTTGTGGCAAATATTAAACCATCCAATTGAGTTATTGATTGGTCCTGCATACATCTTGTATGTTGTATGTTTTTAAGGACGCATTATATATAAATACATAAATATAAATAAATAAATATATATATATATATATATATATAGTTTAGATTAAAACCATTTGAGGTGCACTGATTTATAAATTCTAAAATATTGATAGCGTTCGTTATTCGTTTACTTTGCAGCGATCATTTGAAGTCTTGAGAAATATAAATCAAAATAAATAGCGTTAACAGTGCTGTGGAATTTAATCATAATAATAATAATAATAATAATGAATAGCACACACACCAAAATTTTATTATCCAACATCTTATAATGCAACATCACAACATGCAACCTTACAACAACATCACCATGCAACATCTTATCACTACCTAGCATCGACATAATGACTCAATCACATCATCATACATCATAATCCTACTACTTCTGCAATGCGTGGACTTCATCGCATCGCGTGTTGCTGTTTGCATAAGTAGCACATCCAAACACAGCCATGTGCTGTAGTTACGTTTCACAAATTGTGAGTAAATAAAGTTTGTTTGCATTGATTTCGTCAATAATTAGTCTATGTTATATATTTTTTCATGCATACAACATTAATTTCAAGGCTGAAAAACTCCCTCTACCTGTTCGAATGAATACACATCATTGTGCTTCCACGCTTATGGGCTATTTCAATGAATACAGAACTCAAACACGTACGTGGCTATTATTATTTCAATAATGATATATGTACATACATAAACACGTAAAACAATATATCTCATGAGAACATCAGTGGGTATGTGATATACATAGTATGTTGTAGGGTTGGCACACATGTTTGTATGCAGTACCTAAGCGATAATAAACGCTCATTATTATCAATACTATGAAAACATTAAGAAGAGCTATAGCGAGATTATGAAATTAGCATCTGAAGTAATAACAATAAACAACGGGATATTTTCATGAGCAGTGTGTTCTTCAAAAATGGGTATTTATATCGGTGTATAAAAAGGTTAACGTGTTATTAGTGTGTGTGAGTGTTTGTGTGTGTGTGTGTGTGTGTGTGTATGTGTGTGTGTGTGTGTGTGCGTGCGTTTTGTGTGTGTGTTTTATGTTTCGGCGTTTGTGCTGCATGTTTGTTTAAGTTATAATGCATGTGGTTTGAAGCTCATCGTTTTTATTGAACGACATGTTGCACCAATGGTGTCGGGGATTGCAGATCAAGTGTCGCTATAAACTGGGCCGCACCAGCTTCTTGATGTCGTTGAGGATGTCGTTGAGGATGATTTTTTTTCTATTCATAACAGCTAAGTAATCGCACAGGTTGTTCACGTTGTGACTTTAATTTGTGATGCTCTAGTGCAAGTGTAGCCCACTGATTCTATTTGCGGGCCTGACTACAAAACATCTTTTACGAACCGGATAATGAAATGAAAATTTTTTAATATTTTGAACGAATTCAAATAAGTTCATGTGTGCATCCAAGTTTTCATCAACTCGTTGATTAATGACTAAATTTTAAGGATAAAGCTCAACAAAATAATGATACAATAATCTTAATGGGACGAAATATGAGGAAGTGTAAATTTTATTTCTAGATGGTGTGTTGGATAAATTAATTAGGCGGCCCGTACGTCAGCCCTGTCTGTCTTCATTCAGCGTACCTCTTCGTTGCAAATTGCGGGTTTCACTAGAAAACATTTTCTGCGAACCAAACAAAACAAAAATTTATATTACGTACGATTGTTTAAGAAACGACTTTATACGTGATTATTTAAATATTCAATTATTTCAATTCTGAATATGTTTATGCTGATTTTGTCTACAAATATTTTAGAGTTTGTTTCAAAAAATGTGAAGAGCTCTAATAAATTAAAGCTCATTTTTTTCAAATGTTTCACAAGCATGATCATAAATATATTTCGCACCATCTTAAACTTATTTTCACATGAACTTGATAATTTTTTTAATGCAGTGCAGCAAAAAACTAAAATTATTTTAGGCAAATGTCGGCCAGTTTAAAGAATATGTAACATATTTGAACAAATGTTAAAGTGCGGTATAAATAATCACTCAGCGATAACGTTTATAATGAACTTTGATATAACTCCACTGTAGATGAACCTTACTGAAGTGTTTATGAATGTTGCATGGCGTGATGTATTTGGTCGTTAAGCCCAGGGGTTGTCCCATTTTAATTTCTCCGTTTGTTTTATGCCTCCCTTATTTATGTTGTTGGTTCTTGGTTGAGATAGAAAGGTCAATCCGGTTATAACCGCATGAAAGGAAACCTTCCAAATCATCTTCTTGTTAATTTTGGCTGGTCGGTGGAGGAACATAAACTCAACTCCAGCACCTGATGCATGCGGGCTGACCTAAAAGTCGTGGCCCTACAAAACATATTTCAGTAAAAAATAAGTTTGTTTGGTAACCCTGCAAACGAGAAATATGAATTTATTGAGAAATTCATGCAAAACTAGTTTTTTGGAATTTGCCGGCAAGACGGCTGATGTTTGATATTTGACAAGTCGAACAACTTTCTCTTCGTATCAGAGGGTGATAACATCAGGCCAAATACACAAGTTGCGATTGTTCAGCATGCTATCTCGTATGGTAAAGTTTGTTACTGCTCGCTGACCGGGGCTTGTGAGCAGATGAAAAATTTGCATGTAAGCCCATCATCTATATATGTATAAACTTATGTATGTATATATAGACTATAGAAATATCAGAAATGCAATTATTGATGAAAATCACGGCATGTTCCGCGTTTCCACGTCAGTTACTTGACTGTTTAATTCTTTGATTTTTCTAACAGTAGATCGTAAATCATTCGGTCTTATATATAGAAGATGGGCCCACACGCGAATCTTTCATCGGCCCACAAGCCCTTTATACTTGAGCCAGCCCCTGGCCGGCGACATACACAGCGTATCAATTCGAGCACCGAAGATGGTATAGAAATACTGGAAAAAGCATTTTTGTTCTACCATGCTTAAATGTTCTATCATGCCTAAAATATAAAAAATTTTGATTTTGAACTCAAGAAACTTGAGTATGATTTACGATCAACCGTTAGAAAAATTGAAAAATTAAACAGAAAGTTAACTAACGCAGAATATGTGATTTTCATCATTAATATATATATATATATATATATATATATATATATATATATATATATATATATATATATATTATATATATGTGTGTGTGTGCGTGTGTGTGTGTTTGGTGTGTATGTGGGTGTGTGGTGTGTGTGTGTGAAGTACATTAACATTAATTTGCCGGTGTTGTAAGAGAGGCCGAAAAATGTTGTTCCTTTATAAATGTTGTTCAGTCATAAGTAAAAATAGTGTAGTGTACTTTTTAGGGTCCTTCAAAAAAAAACGAAAATATTTTTTTTATTATTATAGAATGATGAAGAGGAACGTTGAAATAGAATGATGTTGTAATACAACAACAACGATTGTAGCACCGACGGTGGTGGTGTTGTGCAGTTATGATTGATGGTCCTTTTAATTCTGATGTTTGTTCAGCCCATCTTGTTGCATCGGGGAACTTGACTGCTAACGAGGTGGCAAGTAATTTGTATTCTAATACATCTTCCTATCAGTTCCACTGCTGATGTTTTGCAAACAGTTGTGCAGGCAGTTCGTCTTATGTAGGCCGTATCTATTTACTTTAATGTTCAGATGATGATGACGTTGATAATGATGAGGATGTTGTTTGCGATATCTTTGATATGGTATTGATGTGGAATGATGGTATCATTCTTTTAATGTTTGGTGATGCTCTGACTGAATAAGATAATTTTGTTGATGATGTCATTTTGTTGGGGTTGTTGTCATAATGTTTTATTTTAAGGTTAGAAATATCGACGATTTTGTTAAGTACGTTGATGCTGTTTTTAATGGCGTTGATGATTTGGAAATTGCAAATTCTGTTTCTCTATCAGCCACCAACTATCAGAAGTACCTGGGAGCTAACGGAGTGTTTATAACAGTGCGTCGGAAGATAATTGCTCTGCCTGGCGGCGAAATTTATTTTTCAGTTCAGGTTGTTAAAATTGTTAATTGTTTGTTTGTTTTCTCTATTA
Organism: Helobdella robusta; assembly: GCF_000326865.2. NCBI lineage: Eukaryota > Metazoa > Annelida > Clitellata > Rhynchobdellida > Glossiphoniidae > Helobdella > Helobdella robusta. The sequence goes on along the minus strand of NW_008704501.1, from coordinate 348,822 downwards.
ATGCTTGCCGGGGCGCTGTCGGTTCGTTGGGTTGTTGCAAGTATGCTTTCGTAAGTTTGAGTATGTATGTGTGAGTGTGTATGTGCATGTGGGTATGTTTGTGTGGGCGTCGCCGGAAGTGTGCGTGTGTGCTTGAGAGTTTAAAACAAGATTGTTTAATTGGTTTATAGTAACCCCTTATGCTCCCTTGTTGAATGTTTGTTCTTATTGTTTTGTTTTTTGTTCGTATTTTTCACTTTCAGACTGAAAATTAATTGAGTTTTGATCCTGGAACAATCGATTGTTTGCACCTTTGAGTACCGTTACACAGTTTACGAAAACCTCTATTTTACTTCAGCAAAGTTGCAGACATTCATCAACCATGGAGACTAGAGAAGAAGAGCTGGGATATTTTGTTACTTTGGATGGCATGGTGCAGGCAGTGGTCGGCTGCACGTCGTCTTCACGGTGACGGTTGGTGGTGTCTTTTGTGGACGACATTTTCCCTCTATTCTGGATTCTTGATGATGATAATGAAAATGATGATACGTAGGATGATGGTGATGATGATGATGGAAGTGATGGCAATGGAATCGAGGTTGATGACGATGTAGATTATGAGGGATTATGTTTTGTTGCGTGGACAGGGTTGAGAACTTGCCATTCAACGTCACATCAGGTGAATTCTACATTTGCTTATCCCAGCCAGTTCTGTTGTTCGTTTGAGATGAATTTCCTCTTACCGCTCAATATGAACTTCAATTTTATTTTAAATATTTTATTTTCAGTATTTTTTATCTTAAAAGGATGCAAATGATCGTGATCAGAAAATTAAAGTATGAATGTAATAATTATAGCAACTATTTCTACTTAAATTGTATGCATTCAAAATTTTCTCTCATTTCGACAACGCTTGCAACCATTTCTCCAGACCTTCCACTCACTCGTGGCAAGGCTGGCATCGAGCTGCATCAACACTGGCAACCTTTCTGTTATAAAAACTTTTCTTCCACGAATTCTATACGAATTTCATTATCGTTGTCTTTTTTGCCGTTAAAGTTCTTTATATCATAACATCTTCATGACATCCACGCAATCGACGTTGGAATGGTTGGACGACTGACATTCTTCCATTCAGAATGCAATCATCTTCCCGTCATTATCTTCGTTTATCTCTTTTAATGGCAATTATTTCAATCGCTCATGCCTCACCTATATTTTCTTCTGCTTATTTTTTCATTCGTCGCGTTTCTATTCCTTTTTTGTTTATTTATAAAAACTAAGTTGAAATCTGATTTGGCGTCTATGAAAACATCGCTTTCCAAATTTTGCCAGGAAATTAAATTTATTAAAAATAATATTTGAAAAATTAACTTAAAATTTTTACTGTTTTTTTTAGTGCTAAATCTATAGACAAAAATTTTTTTTATCACCAGATTGAAACATTCTCCTGTAATACATACTTAGAGTTTTTATAGAATAAAACGTTCACAAGTAGGAAAATTTTTAAACAATTTATTGTCATTAAAATATTTCTTTTCAAACTCAAGCAATTTTATAAAATATTACTTGGTCTGAAAAAAATTCTTAATTTATTTATTTAAATTAAAAAAAGACGATGTCAACCTGAAAGTGATTAATTTGATTTCATCGACCACAACTAGTTAGGTTAGAAATTAATAAGAAAGATTAAATATATTTATATAGAGAAACCAACAGAACATTTACAAGCATGCATAAATATTGATGGAAGAACCACAGTGCTCCAGTTTGCAGTCAACTTAACATTTGTTGAGGCACTTCTTTCATAAATAAACTTGCGACCGATGATAATTCCATTTCAAACAATCAAAGTGACACTCCGCGTTTGTTTTTGTACCATCTTTTTAAGAATGTACATATAGCAAGTGCAATTTCATTTTTGCTTTTTTTTGTTAAAATGTTTCACCTGGTCTTTTAATTTGAATTTTGTTTAAGATGTCTACCCTCATTGCTGCATGTAAGCCTTTCATTGCATTCCATTCGTTGCAGCCACAAACAAGTTTCAACCAAATATTACAGTTAAGTGCAGCAGCTTGGTCAACAGATTCAATTTTATGTCAAATCCGTTTTTTGTTTTCTTCAATGTTCAGTTTTTTAGCAAATTTAAGCAAGAAATACAATGCTCAATTATATTTGAAACGCTTCAACCAACATTTATTTAGTAAAAGTTACATGCAATTGTTTTAATAAACAATCACAAATATATACATACATATAGACAAAATCGCTGTTAATTAATAGAGGAGTCAATATTGAAATTTCAAATAAGTAAAAATAATATAGAAATCATTCATATATAAATGAGGCATGATCTTTTTTTCGATAGTGATTCATTCCCTCATAAATTTAATTGTTCAGCACAGAACCAATGCGAAAATCTTTTCGCAATATAACATTATGCACGTGATGCCACACACACGCACGCACGCACACATATGTTGTCACGTAGGAGAATTAGATGAAAAATATTTCTTTACAATCCTCTTACACAAAACGTAGTGGTTCGACAGTTCAGTGATCATTCAACAAATATTTGTTGTTCATTTTGATAAATTCCGTCGGCAGGTTTTAAATAAATTCTGCATGCAATCGTTGAAATGTCATACAATAAGATTTTAATTATTTTGGTTTCTACGAGTTTCAAGAGGGGATGTTATTCATGAAAATTGCTATAAAGTTTTTGAAAGTTCAAGTCATTTTTTTAAAGTAATTAAATTGAATGCTTATAACTTGATTGTTGAATGAGATTATGAATCATTCAGTGCCAATCGCAGTATATTTTGCAGTCAATTGGTTTTCACGAATTTTAAAAGTAAAAAATCTCTTCATCATCGATACATTCATCTTATAATATTCTCTTAAAAAAACTAATCGGATTAATTTGTCATTCATTTACAATTAGTTAAATGCATTAGTTTACTTGTGTTTGCAAAATCGTTTTGGTTAAAAATAATATGTTGGTTTATTGAACGTTAATGATGTTTATTAAATTAAGTTTGATAATGTTACATTGTAAAAGCATATCTGCAAAATATTTCAGATTGATTAACTGGATGTTACCGTTGAAGAACCGTAGAGAATACATTTGATGTTTGGCTCTTTCTGCATCACATCATTTGAGCTGCGGAGGTTATCAAGAACCTTGATGGAGGCATGAACCTTCATCAAAAGTTCCAACAAATAACTGAACAATTTTTAAATAATTTTCAAAAAAGTTTATAAACTTTCTAATTTTTTAAAATATCTCTAATTACATCATCTGCGAATAATGTAGAAACAACGAGGAAAGTGATGTTCGTAACAACCTGCGCGAGATCAACATCGACACAGTCAGCTCTGTTAACGTCAAATATCAGTGGCTAAGACCTCTAACAACAACTCTGCATCAATACTCAGCACCAATTTAAAGTTTCAAAACCTAAATAAATTACACGAAATATCCAAAATCAATTCATCCAGATGACATATGAAATGTGTAATACATTTTTATGTTTATAGAGATGTATTAGTACTGGAAGAAACAGTTCAAACAGGTGAACATGTCGATGTTCAATGTTGACGAAGAAGAAACCTCGGAGAATGTCGATATGAACCAGGTCAAAGTTTGCCTGTGCAATATTTTTGGTGGTTCGTTGGACGGCATAGGACCATCACTATTGAACTTGGATGACATTTTAAAGTTAAATGAAACGGAGGATAGCGTGAAGAACCATTCGACGCCAGTGTCATGGGCCACAACTACCTGCAGTCAGGTGAACGACTACCAAACATCGATGGCCATCATGATGAACTGCAGTCGCGTTCTGTCGGCGTTTAGCGACAATTACTCAGATTCCATCATTCACAAATTGTCCTCAGTATTCTACACGTACGTCTGCTCCATCATCTGTCTCTTCGGATTTTTAGGAAACCTGGCCAACGTCTTCCTCCTCATACCACAAGGACGCAAGTGCAGCATGGGACGAATGGAAAAATCTGTATACTGGGGTTTGATAAGTTTAGCAATGTCTGATCTCTTGTTTTGTGTGTGCGTCATACCGAGAATGATTACTGATAAAAATGTCATCGTCCCTCAGGCTCCAAATTTTTCGCTTTATTATTTCACATACAGTGATGCGTTGGTTCATTTGTTTGCTATGATAAGTACTTGGCTGACTGTTGCCATGGCAATGGGACGCTACCTGGCTATTTGCAAACCGTTCACAGCCCGAGCGGTTATTGGTAGAACAGCTGCAAAAAGAACGATAGCGGGAATATTTCTCATATGTTTTATCGTAAGTTTGCCAAGATTTTTTTGTTATAGAGTGGAGACCTTGCATTGTAGAAGCAGCATTCGATATTACATCAGAGAACCAATACTTCCCGTTAGACCAAATTTGCTTTTCGACCAAATATACAACTGGTTCTACTTCTTAGCAGGAATTATTATACCCTTTGCATGCCTTATATTCAGCAACGCCTTCCTCATCAAAACACTTGGCAAAGCAAAAACCACCTTGAAGTATTGCAGAGTGGTGAAACGACAACAAAACAGCAGCCAAAATCAACAGAGCAGCAGTCAACAGCCATTGCACACCAGCCACAACAAAGTGGACACTAATAATTTACACTTTTTACATCAAAAATTGCAGCACCGATATACTCCAGTACATCTCTACTCTCCATCTCTCCAGCCTCAAAAACATCAAAATTATTACAATCAATTCGTGCAACACCAAAACTCAAGCTCTCACCAAACTTTGGAGGACCAATACCGACCCATCACGTTAACACTCATTGTTTTGGTCCTTACCTACATCATCTTCGTCACGCCTTCTGAAATTTTTTTGTTCATCAGAAGGTGCATATTGTCTGAGCGTCAAGGCACAAACATTTTAAACAACTTCTTGGCAACAATTGCGAACACCTTGCAGGCAACAAATTATTCTCTCAACTTTCTTCTCTATTACGCCATCAATGTCAACTTCAGGAAATCCGTAACAAATGCTTTCTGTTGTTTCAGAAGTATCTTCCTGCCTGGCTGTTCGATATCATTAACATCAGTTCCCGTTGACATTATAGATAATGAGTTTGCAAATGCCAACAACAACATCAATAGCATCAACAGCGCTGGCAGCAGCACCAACAATGAAAACAGCAACAACATCATCATCAACAACCTCAACAACCTCAAAGCTCTAAGTTTTAAAACCAATACTCCGATCGTAATAAGTTGAACATTCAACACCCACCCCGCTCGCTCCATGTTCTCTGCTCGGCAGGAGGTCTTCCTTCCAGTTGGAAGCCAAATAATTATTAGGTTCGTCAAAAAAAGTTATGAAAATGAATGACGTGAACAACCATTTTTAAAATCCGAAATATTTAAACTTGTTTGAAAATGTTCTCAAATTTTCATTTTGTGGCAAAAATATTTGAACTAACACAACAATATATGCGGCACTTATGGAGGTAAATAAAATGTTCCGAGACACAACCGCAACAAGGTAAACTGCGACAGTTATTAAAATAAGAACGGAGAGATAAAAAATGTTACGAGCACTTTAACATCTCCACGGAATGCCGAGCACACATTTTGTCAAGCAGGTCTAAAAACATTAACAACAACATCTTTCCATCTCATCTGCAACCAAAGTTTGTAACCAACAACACAACTGCAAAACAACTGCCACATTTCTAATCAACAGAAAAATTCATCAATTAGTGTTTGGATAAGAGTTGCAACAATAAGCCATCGACCGACGACAAGCAACTTCAAACTGCTGCTCACCCGCGCACTTCCTTGAAGATAACAACAAATCATACAATTGGAAAACATTCCTGTTGTAAGCAGACCGATTACATGATTTATCAATGAACTACTTGAAAGCGCTTGCAACAGAAACATAATGAACTCATCAGATTAGTCTGCATGCAATTTTCGGCTAATGAAATTAGAGTGTATTCTTATGAAATAATTTTCAAATCGTAAAAAATAGTTCGAAAAAGTTAGCGAAAAACGGACAAGAAGAAATCTGAGACAGCAGCAAATGTTTGACGAGATGTAGGTGGACATGATTAATGGATTGGCACTTCTAACCAGTTACATGTTTCTATTTGTTTGCATTTAAAACCTCAAACTGGTAACCAGGCTGTCATGTTTGGAGCACGCTGCTCGTTGTTTATCGATTGCAGACGGTCAACAATTTTTTGTAAAGTAATCTCTATCAAGTAAACACAAATTTTGTTCTTCTCTACACCAACAATGTGCAGTGCAAACTTTGAATTTTGGATAATGAATAGTTGTGAAAAAATTATATATGTATATAAAATTTATATATACATATAATTTTATATACATATATAATTTTTTACAACACATATATAAATATATATGCGTGTGTGTGCGCGTGTGTTTGTGGGTGGATGTGTGTGAGTGAGTGTGTGGGTGTATATGGGTGTAAATATATGTAATTTGTTTATTTATTCATTGTGTTTAGTCTTTTGTAATACATTTATGTTCACACGTGTATTTATGCAGCTTTGTACAGTGCATTTATATACGAAGTTATACAGCGCATATGTATGCAAAGTTGTGCACACACATTCTTGCGCGTGGGCGGACCATCTATTTTATTTGGATAAATGAATATTTTGCATGGTCCTTTCGTCCCGATACAATTATTATATTTTCCGTGGCGTTTTGCAGTTGACGGGAGTTATAAAAAGCATGCACTTTTAAAGAACAATTGTAAGTTATCGACCAACAATTCATATAAAAGGAATTTACAGAATATTAACTATCGTTATTGTTATTATTTTTATTATTGTTATTATTATTATTATTATTATTATTGTTATTATTAGCAGAAGTTATTGAAGAAATTTGTTTGATCAACTTTTGAAACTCATGTTTGAGACATCATTTAAAAATTGGCACTTGAAATAAACTACGCGCAATATTTGGCCCGTCAAAATTTTACAATACGAATGCCCGGTTATAAAAAGATAATGATATTTTTCAAAATTTGTTACATCAAAATTTACACAACTTACTTTTTCCTTTCGTATTTTGGTCAGGGCACCTTGAATGTTTTGTAATAATTGTTGAATAATTATAAACAATATGTAACTTAATTTAATTTTTTTATTATTTAGCGTAAGAGAATCAGTTGGATTTATAAAAATTGCTTGAATATAATTTACGCCATGTAAGATGATTTTGTTTCGTGCTACTCTTCCCTGCCTCCCACGAGGTGTTGAGACAGTGTTGGGCATGTCAACTCGACTGGACTGAATGAACATCACGTGTTGACATTGCGGTTTACTGGCAGATAGATAATTTACCGCAAACGTGAAAAGCGTCCACTCAGCTATTAACAGCAAAAAACTCGCCTGCTGTATAACCTACATCTACACACACACACACACACACACACACACACACACACACACACACATGTAGTTTAATTTATTTGTTTTTTTTTAATATCCGATTGTTTTCAATGTTCGTTGCATGCATTCTTCAATTATTCATCTCAGTAATTTAGTAACCTGCCATTTATAAATTGAATAAATTATTTTTTGCCTGCCATTAACACGAGCAGGTATATGTTGAACTTTGAACTTTTGAAAGTGCCACATCTCAAATTCTCAATATTTCCATCACCACGTTGTTTCACGTCATTACAGCCTTAGCCATTGACCACTGACGTCCCAACTGAATGCTGTCCTCCAGTGAATGATTTAACAAAACGTCTGCGTGTTAATAATTTGTCTTCATTATATTATCATCTCTACAACATTTCAACTATTTTAATATAAGTTAAATTGTGTATTAACAATATTTTAAATATTTAATGTATCACACAAATTGCAGCGGTGCATATAATGTGTACCATAATATAATGTTTAGTTTGATGCTCTAATTAGTTGTATGTTTACTCAATGAAACATATACCAGTGTTTTGAAGTTTTTGTGTTTGATATGTTCGCATGCTTCAGTGTTGCAGGTGTCACTGACTGCAGAGTGTTCCTCTCCTCATGGTGAATCATCTCTACGTCCTCATCGGGAAGATTCCCCCTCACGAAACTGTAATAAAGTGTGTGGTATTTCATAAAATTATTTGAAACAAACCGTAAATTTTTGTCAGTTTTCGAGCGACTTCAATTTTTATTTAGGAATAACTGGTCCTCGTTTCTCATTCAAAATTTTTTTCGAAATGTATCAAAGCATCATTGCATCTAACATTATTTACAAGCATCCTCGTTTCCTTACTGTTTTCGACATCTGATGTTTTATTTTCCCATAAAAAGTACATTAGTAATCCATGAATAAATAATAAATTCTCCGACATCTGATGTTCCATTTTTTAATAAAAAGTACATGAAACAATTTTAAATTCAATAAAATCGTGTGAGGGTCCAGTCATTCATTTGTAACATTTCACGAAGTCAACGTTTGTTTCGGAATTGGAGGGGGACCGCGTCTGTACTGGGTCGTACCGCGAGTGGAGGTTTCCTGTGTGTGTGTGCGTGTGTGTGTGTGTGTGCGCGTGTGTGTGTGAGTGTATAAGATGTTCGAACAAAACAAACTCTAGTTAGATTGAACTGTAGGGTTGCATTAAAGTTTGATACTTGAAATGTTTATTCAGTTTTTGGGACAGCCTTCAAACACACACTTACACACACACACACACATGCACACACACATACACACACATCAACACCACATACACACAGACGCACGCACGCATACACACACACACACACACACATATATATATATATATAATATGTACTTTTACTATGGGATATTTTTTATACATTCTTTAATGTTTGATTGCCACAATATAAACTCCATGAAAATTCAAATGAGTTCTTCTTATTTAATATTCGAGCAGTCAGTCAGTCAGTCATGAGGTGTCGCGTTCAGTTAAATATGATTTCAAACCTGTACAAAAATTATTTCAAAAAATTATATGAAGTCTTCTTCATTATTTACTTATTTTATTTATTTATTTATTTTATTTATTACAACTCTCCCTTTAAAATTTTTCAGAAACAACAACAAACACACAGTGCATGTAAATACCCGTGAAACAATGCACGTTCGTATGTATTCGCATGTTCGTACGTGTTTTCATGTTCGTACGTGTTTTCATGTTTGTACGTGTTCGCATGTTCTTACGTGTTCGCATGTATATGAGAATATCTTTGTAAACTGAATCAATCATTTCTGTGACAAATTTGTTTTTACAATGGTCCCTCCAGATGGCTCATGTGTTAAGCAGTGTGATTGCAGGGGATGGTTTCTTCGAACGCAGCACACGACACGCAGCAGGTTCCTACTCGCCGCAAGGTTTGATGAACGTAACAACGATGACTATGGCGAGGACTATGATGGCTTGTGGCCTTGCCTGAAATGTGTCGTGCGGCTGAAATCTTTTTTCTTGCTTGTCAAATTTCTTTTTAAATCTTTTGCTATCACAACCAGTGGCTTTGTACAGAACTTCACTTAATTTTATTGGTCTGTGGTAGTTTTCAATCAAATTTTTTACAAAATTTTCTGAGATTTCATTCGATTTTGTCTCAAATCTGGTAAAACTTTTCATTGTTGGGTTGCTTACGCCTCTGATGATGCTGATTATATTGTTAAGGTAGGAAGTTTCATAGAAGATGATGACTACGAAATGATGATGAAGAATGTGATTAAGAGAGTGATGACGGCAATGGTGATGATGACAGCGTTGATAAGGATGATAATGATGATGATAATCTGAATTTGAAAAATTGAAATAAAAAAAAATTTACGGAGTTTAATTTTAGAAATCATTACTGTGAGTGTTCAAAGAAACTTTTCAATCTCGTATATCTTGTGGTATGCTGCGTGCCTGTGTGTGTGTGTGTGTGTGTGTGCGTGCGTGTATGTGTGTGTGTGTGTGTGTGTGTGTAGAAACATAAATCAAATATGACAATGAATGGTGATGACATTTCCTGACGAAGTGCTTCTTCTTCCTCATCTTCATTTCATCTATCACCTTCAATACATATCTGACCTATCATGACATCTAGCTTAACTTTCACACGTAAGTATGTTGTGACGGCACAGCAAAGTGGTCCAGCAGTGTTGCCTCAACGATAACCCCGTTAATTTTCCTATATTTCCAAACTCTGCAGCTTAGTAAGCGCCATGTTATCTCCGCTGATGTGAGATGGGTAGCAATAACAGGTCACCTTCTTAAGGACTGCAATTAAAGTTAGGTCGCAATGGGGGGGGGGGCTCTGCAGTGAGCCAGCAAGCATCTGGATGTTGATGTGAGCATGCTAGTTTTATGCCAGATATTTTGTGTTTCTTATTACACATAAACACACATGTATATGAATATATTATATATATATATATATTATATATATATATATATATACATGTTTGTTTTGTGTGTGTGTGTGTCTGTGTGTGTCTGTGTGTGTATGTAGAATTGTTGGAAATAATTGCTCATTTTGCTTTTATTATTTTTTAAATGAAACTTCAACATGTCTGAATTTTGTGAACTCGTATTTAATTAAAAGTGAAAGCATTTTCAGGCCAACTGCACTGTTTCGGAAAACCACCTTCAAAGCCGTATCAAATGAATGTATCATTTGAGTTATATACTTACGAAAATTAAATGTAAATTGAAATGATATGGAAAGTTTAATTATAAAAAATTTTGCTGGTAATATGTTTGGTAGATGGTGGAATTATCATCCGGTCTGGCAGCATATAAATGTGAGGAAAGTTGATCTGTAAGACAAACTTGCAAGGGCAAATGAAGACGACTTATGAGGACGACCACATCACGGTATGCAGCACCTTTATGATGATAATGATGATCATTTTTGAAATTCTAGAAACGACTCGTTAAATGATATATATTACAAAGAAATGATTTTCTGGCGTTTAACTTTGCTTATCGATACTTATTGTTACATTTATTATAAGTTATTATTATTATTTATATTATTAAGTTATTATTAATATTATTATATAAGTTATTACAAGTTAACAATGTTTCTGCCTGTATGGTGCTTCGTTGAATCCTTTTTTAATTCGTCAGTAAAGAGGAATCCAGCTTAAATATTTATACTCTAAAATAATCCTTGCCGTGATATTCAAATTTGTTGTTTTTATTTAGAATTTTTTGTTTTGTCGTCACATCGTTCGAGTCATTCGTATGCTTCTATTTATTCGTGCATGTGTTTTTGTTGTTGTTGCCATTGTTTGCAGTACTTACAAAGAACTCGTTTCAAGAAAATAATAAATTTAACATGTCATGAAGTCTATGCTTAATTGTAATCTATCTCAACAGGCTCATGATGCCACATGTTCTCAACAGCTGCATGCAACTACTACAACAACCACAAAATTCTGGATGTCAGGCGAGGTGCTTTAAACAACCAACAAAAATGTATAATTAGATAAATAACAAATTTTAAATCTGATGGAAAAAATTTTAAAAAGTTAAAAAAGTATTCAACTTATTTCAAGGTAGACACCCAAAGTTGATTGGAAAAAATGGAAACAAAAAATAAAGGAAGCATACTCTAAAAAATTAATCCGATTTATTTGCATTCAAATTTCAAATAAATTTTATATGCATTTATCATATATACAATATATATATTGTATATATATATATATATATACACACATATTGTATATATATATAGTGTATATATATATATATATATTTATCGTAAACATAGTAAACTTATCATTGGGTAGAAACATACCTTGTAAGTAAGGTAGCAGAATGTCTTGCGACAGACATAATCGACCACCTCAGACTCATCAGCATTGAAACTGTTTCGTGCTATCATGTCTTCAAGAGGAGGTAAGAAGAGGTTAGACCTGAGGATGCCCAGCCGTCTACCTCGTTTCGGCCTTTGACTATGTATGCAAAATATGCATAGATGTCGAGTACGGCATACTCTAACCAGGGACGGTTCGTGGTTCGAACATGTTTTGGCGGGAGATTGGAAACTCAACAATGACACAAACTGATTGAACGTTTTGATAGGTTTTGACCAACGTTCATTCTGCTTACATATTTGATTTATTTCGGACATTGTATATGTGAGAGCGCTTTTGTGATGTTTTTATAGAGCGCTATATAATTATTAATAATAATAATATAAATACGGTGTGATGATCTGCATGTGCGTGCAGGGGTGAAAATTGGTTCCCAATGGTGCACCTCTGCTCGTGGTGGGAGATGGTGTACAAAATGTGTCGGCTTGTGTAAACCAAGCACAGTTGAAATCTTAGTTGAAATGAATATTAAATATCTGTGTGTGAGAAGTATGTGTGGGAGTGCGTGGGAGTTAATTTATACGCCATAGCACTAAGCAGCAAGATAAAAATGATCAACATATTCAGCATCGTGCTGATTGATGGGTTGATTTAGACTTCGGGTTATGTTTATAAATAAATAATTTGTAGTTAGAAGAGATATTATGAAGTCCTTCAACGTAAAATGAGAAATAAACAAAGCTGATGAAATTCCTCGTGTATTTTGTTGAAACATGGATGAAGGATATTCTGAAGGGCGTCTGAAATAAATCGTGAACGTTAAGAGGAAAAGATTTTTAATTTTTTCCTCAATAATTTCCAATCAAAAATTTTTTCTATAACCATAAAAACGAATCCTCAAAAAAGTGATCTTATGCCCCCAACGTTCACCTGTCCCAATTTGAAACCTGTCCACCACCTTTGATGGATTACTTTTCCTTTCCGAGCTCACATTTTTAAAAAGCAAGTATTCTCTGCAGCTTCAAATTTGTATATCACATTTTTTTGTTTAGACCAGTTTTTTTTATTACATTGATTTACTCTTTGATAAGCTCAATGCTGAAAATTTTAATCATTTTTCTTTCGTAGCTTATGTCTTCTTATATCTACGTTCAAAACCTGTATTTATGTGATTGAAATCAATTAATAATAAAAATAAGACATGAAGTAATGGCACTATGAAAATAATTTATAAAAATGTGCTTCAATTGCGAAAATAAATTTATCAAAAATGTTTTAAAAAACTACAAACTTAAAAATCATGCAGGAAGGAAAGCCAGAGTAACTTGCTGAAAAATTTCAGCGTTTGAAAATATTACGTTTTGGTTTTTTGCAATGTCTGAGAGATTTTAAATTAATTTAACTAAACAGTTTGCTTGATTTTTCTTATAAGAACTACTATTTAATAAAATTTTGCTTCTACTTATACCCGGTAATTTTATTCAAATAAATTAAAGATTTGAGGTGAAACAGGTTTGCGTTATTTTGAGAGATTTTCATAACACGATTGCATAAAAGTAAAAGGCTATGAAAAAATTGAAAACAATATTAATTTGATAAAAGTGTGCGTGGTATAAAAGAAAATTTTGATTTTGATTTTGTAGAAGCAGCAGTAGAAACCATAAAACTATTGATTTCTAATTTGAAGGTATTTTATTTTGTGATGGGGGCTAATAAAAACAAACAAGATGGCCACCACGTATCTTTTTCCCTATAATGGCTTCACTTTCAATTCATTCTCCTTCTTATCTAACTTTAACATTATATATGTAGTTATTTATTTGCCGGTGTGCTACTGCATATGTAAGGTGTATAATATGGCATTAAACCAGTATTTCTCAAAGTTGGCGATAGTGCGCCCACAAGTGGTGGGGGTGGCAGGTTTTGGCAAAATTTGAGAACTTAAGAAGTTTTATGCTTATGTATTGATCATTTTTTGTTCGGAATACAAATACTTTATCTTTGAACCTATTAAAATTGAATTCCATGCTAACCCATCAACGTCAATTCGTAAACGAAGCTCAAAATTTTCAGAATGCAAAAAATGTATTCGCAAATTAAAAAAAAGAATATAATAAAATACAATTTTTAAAAATGGCTAAAATGATCAGAATTTTTATAAAATGTATACAAAATATTATTAAATTGAAATAATACAAATTTTAATTATACAGTAATCGAGTTTTATACATTTTTTAAAATTTACGTACATTACGTTAAAATAAATTAATTAAATTAATATAATCCAAATCCAAAGATTTTTTATGATATTGTTATAACCGTGCTACCGAACGCACTAGAACATTCTAGAATATGTTAGAATCGGACCATCTAGAAGAATCTAGAAACGACGTTTGCGAAGAGATTAGCGATTAGTGAAATTCGTGATTTTGTAAATTCGTGACTCGTTGAATTATTTAAAGCGATATTTGATCTGTTTTGTTGACGTTGTCATAACGATAGATTTTGAACAATTTAAAAGTTAATTGTTGTGTAAATTTGGAATTTGCTAGAAATAAACGATTAGTTGATTTCTTTTGTAAATAAAGTTTAATAACTAATAACTGTTTGGAGTATTTTATTCAATCGAAGATTCGAACCCGTCGCATCGTAAATCGGTTACGACAGCGAGTATTATAACAATATTACGAGTAGGTACCAACGCGTGGACCGCACTATTAAATATATACAAGAGCCAAAATATATTTGTTATATTATTATTAGATTATTTATATATAAAGCGCCCTTTATTATTCTCAAAGGCGCTAACAATGTAAAAGTTGATTAAATGCGCCAATGCAAAAGTTGATTAAATGTTTCACTTCAATCAAATCATATCATGAAAAGTTTGTCTGAAAAGATAGTTCTTTAAATTATTTCCTAAGTATTTATCAGATATATTAATTGAACCTAAACGTCCCGGTTTACGATCGTCTTCTTCTCGCTTTTTCTTAACTCGTGTTAAACACTCTTTTGCCAAATCTGCATGATACTGAACACGATACTAAATCATCGACTACAACACCAAACGACGAGAGAGAGGAGTTGGCTATTATTTGGATGTCGTCAGCAAATGCATGAAACTTGAAATTGTACGACTCAATTATTGTGTAAACAAAGCAAAAAAAAAATGAGACCTAAGACGGAGGAAACCTGTGGTACACCGTATGACAAAACATCGACAGCTGCCAAATTTGTTTTGATTAAAATTTGTTGAGTACGACCAGCAAGGTACGACACGAACCACTTGTGAACGACTCCCGATAGTCCAAATGTTTGCTTCAGTTTTTGCTCGTCCATTGATGAATACAACCTTGACGAAACATCAATAAAAGCTGTTTCCGTCAAGTGAAACACACGATAACCCGACTGGTGAACCGGCAGAAGATTATGAATTTTAAATGAAAAGCAAATTGTGATAAAACGATTCTTTCAACCAACTTTGACAAAAACATAAGGTTAGATACAGGTCGGTAATTTTTTAACTCATGTCTATCAAGAGAATTCTTCTTCAAAATCGGTGTAATCATTTTTAAACGCAGATGGAAATGAGCCAGAACTCAAACACAAATTTATGAAAAACGTTAAAAACGGTAAAAACAAATCAACAAATCTTTTAAGTATCTTTGTGGGCACACAATCAAGAAAACAAGATTTTGATAGAGATTCTAAAATGACTTTTTTTTATGTAGCTGTCAGTACAGGGCGAGAAGTTTGAAAAAAAAAGATTCTTCATCAAGATCACATGAAGTGATGGTTGGTTCATCACAATGATTGGTTAAATTACGAACATCATCAATTTTGCTTTTGAAAAACTTGGAAAAGTCAAGAGAACTATGATCAACTTCTGATACATCCATTACCTGTTCCATTCCAAGCAAACCGTTAACGGCATTCCAAAGACGTTTTGGTTTGTTACTATTTGATTCCACCAAGTCTTTCCAAAAACAATTTTTTTTTGACAAACAAGCAATATTTATCTTTAATAGCTTGTCGCCAGATATTCTTATTTTTATCACTTGGGTTGTTTCGATAAACCAGTTCTAATCTGCGACATAGCCTTTTCAAATCCCTGCACTCTCCGTCGAACCAAGGGACTAATGGCACATGTTTAGAGTTGACATAGTGTAGTGGAGCCACTTCATCAACAACCTTCCTCATCTCACGATCAAACAACACAAATGCATCATCCACGCCACGTCATCACTATCAAACGGACTGATTGGAGAGTTTAAAATTAGTGATTTAAAACGATTTGTATCCAAACGGTTCCAAGAGCGTACCAACCGCCTTGTTGTCGATGGTAGCCTGACACTGACCGAGAATGAAACATTAATCAGACCATGATCTGAATAAACACCACTAGGATCCACTCTACAATTAGACAAAGGAATATCAGGAGTGGACACAACTAAATCAAGTGTGCCACCCAAGTTATGGGTAGGCTCATTAACCACGTTTGTTAACTGAAACGAATCAAATATTTCAAGCAGATTAATTGAGTGTGTATCACCAGGCCTTTCAATATGAATGTTAAAATCCCCAGCCACTATCAAACCATCACCCAATGCAAATAAATGTTCCAACACCGATGTCAGCTCACCAAAAAACAAAGATGTGACCAATTTTGAACCTGGTCTGTAAATACCAAAAACAAAAACTTTGCGACGCTCAAAAGAAAATTCAACTATAATAGCCTCGAAGGTCTGAAAAACCGGAACTTCAATTTTCCTGGCCTTGAACATCTTCTTGAAAAAAACAATAAGACCACCATGGTAAGAATCATGAGGCCTCAACATTTGCAAGAAACTAAAACCTGGCGGCATGGCCAACTGAATAGAAGGATCTACAGGAGAACCATGCCACGTTTCACACAAAAGGAACAATAACTGGACGTGGAGTTTTGGAATCATCAATTTTCCTCCCTTGTCTGGTGACTCTTAAAATATCATCATCCTTGATAGAGTTATCAGTGAGAGATCGCAAAATAGCAGAAACTGAATCATTGTCCTTTTTATTAGATTCAATTAAGTTGAAAATAATGACGTTGTTTTCTCTCTCTTTGATAGTATTCACCACTTCGAGGGTACGCTGCACAACCTTGACGTCATTTTTAACCGCATCGATACCCTGTTTGACTATACCAGTCCAAGATTCATTTATCTGCTGCTTGAAATTGTCAAATGATTTATCGAGCGTATTGTCGACGCTGTTGATCTGGTTCAACCTATCACCATTTGCCACTACCAATTGCTTTAGTTCGCAAAAATCTTTACATAACGCGGTTGTATGTTCAGAAATCTTTTTAATTTCCAATTCTATTTCATCATTTTTATCCAGAATTGGTTTGGTCACTGTTTTCAAACCATCGAAAGACCTGAGGCAACCATCGCAAATGTATCTGAGATTTCTACAGTTGTTCATGGCAGGCAGAATGTCTTTATGTACACTTTCTGCAGGCGGAACATAATCACAAAAATAGCATGTAACGCTATTAACACCAACTTTGATGCCTTTAGTAGTCGAACGTGTATCTTTAGACATAATGCTTCACAGGCAAACAGTGAAAATAATAAACCAAACTATTTATAATCTTTTGCAGCAAAACAAAATATCGAGGCACAACAACACAGGTGTCAAGGTGATAAAAAACGTAATTAATTCTAAGAATTTCTACAAAGTTTTAAGCGCCAAAATCAACGTGCAACGCCAAAATATTGACAAAGTAATGTCAATTATATATATATATATATATATATATATATATATATATATATATATATATATATATATATTATTAAGAAAAACTTAATATAACGTTCAACGTTCGTTATAGCAGTTTTTACAAACGCTATCAAATTATAACTAGTAATAAAATATTTAGTTATATAATTAATTAATTGAATGACAAGTCGATTAATTAAACATTAAACCTGAGTACATTTTGTTTCAGACAACTTGTAGTGCTCTCACTATTATATTATTATTACTATTATTGACAATAATAATAATATGCTAAATCGCACATCGCTATTTTTTGAATAAATTTTAAAATATATTGGCGCTATTGCGTGTTTACCCTTGTTTTAATTCTGCTTCTGTTGATTAATCTTTTATTTTCGTTACTGTGTTTTTGCGCATAGCCGCTGTAAAGTTATTAATTATTAACTCAAGTTTTTGTTGAAACATAACTGTGTTGGAAGCGAAATAGAAGAAACGGCAGTACACTTCGGATTATGTTAAAAACGGATTTATTGAAAATCCTTCAAATCCATCTTTGTCTTTGTTTTCTTTGTTAAAAAATCCTTTTAAATGAAGCGATGAAGCCTTCCGGGGTTACGAGATCATTTAAGTAAAAGTTATTCAGACAAAACGAACAAAAATTTCTTTTAAATGTAAAGTTTCAAAGCGCAGGGGGCACTAGAAAAATTATTTCATAAAAGTTTGTGGTGGAAGAAATATTTTGAGAACCACTGCATTAAACAATTAAGTTGGTGCTTGCATGCTCTGTTTGACTTCACACCAATCGAAAAGTTAACTTGTCATTTAGTAAATGGTGATTCTTTTTTACACACGCAATCAATGATAGTAAACGAAAAATTAACATAGGAGAAATGTAACAGAGCAAAAATTTACAAATTCTATTAAATCTCTCTCATAACACGTGGCGATGCACATAAACGTAGCACATCATGGAATCCATGCAAACTCTTTTTTGCTCCAGTTGCACTCCTTTTAAATTATGCCTGTTCATGTGCATGAATGAAAAAGCACGAACCAAATATCATAAACCGCGGAATATCTGATAACATTATATAACGATGCTGCAACAATTTCTAACGATGCAAGGCCTGAACGATGAAACAGGAAACATTTTTTTACCAATGGAAAATACTTTCTCATTTCTACTATTTTTTTTAATTTGATTTAAGTTTTAATTAATAATTATCATTCTTAAAACTTCATATTTTTATTTCATTTCATCCAATCAGTAGGATTTTTCCGGTTAATTTAATTTTATTATTTTAATTACATTAAAACGAAATTGTTGCCACATTTAACTTCCAACGTCTTCAGTTCATATTTCACAATTTTGCACCAACCTTCACAAAAGCAACCTAGACAGTCCCAGCAACATCAGAACCAACAGCATCAGAACCAACAGCATCAGAACCAACAGCAACAGCATTTCCACCCACAACCCTTCTAACCACAGAAGCCTGGCAAATCCTCGACGACAACCAAGACATGAGTGAGCACAAAAAGCAACTTTAAATGCTTGTATATAAAAGATTCGCTTAAAAACTAGCCATTAAAAATTTTCAGAAAAAAGTTTGGTGACGCAAAACACAACCGCCACGTTACATTTGATGAAAATTCAATTTTGAGTTGCACGAACAAATAAAAAAACATTAACAAAAAACAGGGAAGCAAATAAATGCAAGAAGCACATTGAATGAAGCCAAACATCTGGCCTCACATGTCATTTTCAGAGCAAAATAAAGTGCTCAACACTTAGGCGTTTAAAAACGCAACGTCAACAAAAAAAATGACGATGTTGGTTATAAGACGAAACGAGGAGTCATACAAACTTTGCGTTAAAAATCGTTCGGTTGATATTTCAACAAAATAACTGCATCAACATAAAATTCATAAAAATAACAAAAACAACATCATGCCGAAAACAACGGCATGGGAACAAATGGCACATGCATCACGTCACATCACACAAAAACTTGCAGCTGATAAAAAACAACTCGACCAGAAAACATTTGAAAAATGTGTGGTGGCAGTGGTCAGCGGGTGAATGGTCTGCACAGCGGTCTGCTATTGTATATGTGGGAAACAGTTGAACGTTGACATGTCGATGGATTGATATATGTTTGTTTATATGGGTCAGTTGTGTGCAATGTTGCTGCTTGTATGTCCTGTTGTCTAACAGTACATTAAACACATTACGTTAAATGTTTGCCTGTGCGTGTCTTATTAATTGGTGTAATAACATTTTACGTTTTAGACGTGTCTGTTCACAGAAAATTTAGAAAATTATGAACTGTTTGTTGGAGTGTTAAAGGACTGCAAATGTGAAGGCTTGTTTTATTTTGACTACTCAATGTTCACGTTCACTCTTATAAAAATTTTGAATTGTAAAAATTATTTCTAATAAACATTTAATGTGAAAAACGTTTCGTGAATAAACTTTTTGATTTTATATTTTCACCTCAAATAAATCTCTTTCAACTATTTTTAATTATATTTTTATCATAATTTTTCAAGTTATTATATAGAAAAAAAAGTTTTTAACAAATCTTTAATTTATTTTATCTTATATAAAAAATCTTTTTTAACCGAAAAAAGCTTTTTCTGTATAAGATAAAATGAATAAAAAATTTGTAAAAAACCTTGTTTTCTATATAAATAATTATATAATTAAAAAATAGTTGAATCAGAAACTGATCAGAGCAAAAATTTCAGTGATATTTATCAACTATATATATATATATATATATATATATATATATATATATATACATATATATATATATATATCATTAAAAATGGTTGCCCAGCGTGCGTTTATAATCTTTTTTATTAAAACCTCAACACTTCTGAGTTTGTTGAATTTATGTTTATTGAGAGGAAAATTATTATTGAGCTTGGCTGACAGTACCGTTTCGGAGTTAACCATCGTCATTTTTAATGACATTTGTATTAAAGAGAGCCTCGCTCCTAAATATATATATATATATATATATATATATATATATATATATATATATATATATATATATATACCTACATACATACATATAGTTATATATAGCTAATTATTTTACCGATTTTTTTACTTTTAGCAATGACATTCAAACGAAATTTACTAGACACACTTCCCTTTTCTATCCCACATTCTGAGATTAAAAGTTTTTCATTCCAGCATCAAATATAATGGTTCCGAGGGTATAGAATACTGTATTGCCACATGAAATTAAAGCGATTAATTCATTATAATTATTTAAAAACAAGTTAAAAACATTTTTAGATAGAAAAAACATTTATTTTAAATAATTTTACACTATTATTAACTTTAATGTTCTTTGTGAGTGAATTTTCTATCTCAGTTTTGATTATATTATTACCCTTTGAAAATATAACAGTATTATGATATGAATTATAGTATGGTGCAAGTTTGTAAGTGTGCGTGAGTTTATGTGTATGTATTTATTTGACATTTCTGTTGCATTTATAGTTAGAATTTTTTTTTTTAATTTCGGGTGGCCTATCCACAAGTTTATCTTTTTTGGTCATCTTTCAAATAAATAAAAATAAAATTCAAATTGTATATATATATATATATATATATATATATATATATATATATATATATATATATATATTGATCGTTTTCGTTTGATGTTTGGTCGTTATTTTTATGATTCAAGAACGAAATGTCAACTGTTGGAACAGGATGAAAAAATCATAAAAATTTTCATGCAACATAAAAATGCAACAATTAAATTTTCAAATTTTCATACAATTATAAATTCAATTTGAAAACAATGACGAATTTTAAGAAAAAAAGCCGAACAAAAACACAAAAGTTTGTTGACCTGCTGTGTTAGTGACATGTGCTCAATCAATCGCACAATTTCATCTCACCCATTTTTCATTTCATTAAATTTATTTTTAGACATATCTGTAAGAGATCCGCCACTGACAGTGTTGTTGTTGAATGTCTTAAAGGTTAAACAAGACTGCAGTTGCAGCGTTCACGTCAATTATCATTTTTCACAAGTTTCCCTGTGATGCTTCAGAAATTTTCGATAGAAAGTGATGATGAAATTTGTTATGTTTGAAGTAATGAAAAAATTATCAGCATTAAATTGATCTCGCGACCTGAAACGCAAACAATTTTATATAAAAAAAATTTCGCAGGCTCCTATGGGACAACATAAAATGCCTGCCTACGAAACAGGCAATAGTTGCTGGACTAAAAAAGTCGTTGAACATAAATACACGCGTCAAACTGTTATGGGGGTCGTGCGTTATCAAAAATGTTAAAATTTCAATTATTATTTAAAATAAATTAAACTTGTCAGAATAACATTTGGTTGCATTTTTTAGGTGTATATTATCAAAAATTGAAAAGCTTTATAACCATTATAACAATATATTAAAATGAATTTTAATTAAACTTTGCGTTTTCGACAGCGTCTGGATCAAAATGGACATCAGTTTTATAATTTATGGTTTATGCTAACAAATAAGAAACGATGTGTTATGTTTTAAATAAAAAATTAACATAAACACTAAGTATAAAATTGTTTGAAATGTGATGTATTTTTCTGAGATTAATAAACTTGTTTATGTAAACATTAAAAATTAAGAAAATGTAAAATAAAGTATCAAAGAAAGATAAAAAAATATTTTAACTCTGGTTTAAAAGAGAGAAAAATTAATGTAAATTGAAAACTTGAATAGCTGAAATTATTATGTAAAGGACAAACAGCAAATAATGTCAATTGTAGCATTTAATTTAGGTTAATATTTAATATTGATATTTTTCAGATACATTTTTATACTTCAACATTTAAACTTTAAATTTTAATGCTTCGTCAACCATACCGGACCTGACGTAACTCCATGTTTGTTTACCAGAAAGTCAAAAAAGATATAATCATACTGCCAAAACAAAAAAAATTACAGATGAAAAAATGTCAAAATGACGTTAACGATAACATTTTATTAAAGTTTTGTTACTTTCTTTTCACGATGGTGAAAAATAGCATGCTTGTTGTATATTAACGTAGTAATGTTGAGGGTGCTAATGGATTATTAAATATAATTTTTATTCGTTAGATTATTTTGACACTTTAATTAGTCTTGAAATGTTTTTATAAGACATACTTTTGAAAGTTGTACTAGTAAAATGCAAAGTGTTCTGGAGTTTTTAACTTCATTATCACGATATTTTTTGGTTGAGTTTATTTTACATACAGTTGTTACCATATATGCTGAATCAAGATATATATTCAAATTAAGATATATAGTTGTGACAGTGAAGAACAAAAAACAGAAAAACTTTTCCAGGATTAGAAGACAACAAACACGAGCAGCTTGGATTTGGAAACTCGTGGCCGAGTGGTTAGCGTGTCTGTCTACCACTCCCACGACCCGGGTTCGAATTCTGCAGTTTCTACAGGTTCATCCGGGTAGCCGACTCCCGGTCAACCCAGCCGTCCATCCTTTCGAGGCTGGTAAATGGGTAGACGACGTAAGTTGTCGCTGCTGGCCGGCGAGGTGGCTCAGAGGTTCAAATGCGCGCTGAGTCAAAGACATCTCAATGGCTATCATATACTCAGCGTATATGATGCGGTGCTTGCGCGTGCACTAAATACATGTGTACGTCGTGTGAAAAGGATAAAACAGCCTTTGTGGCGAAGATGGCAGCTTCATATCATTGGTTGAAGATATGAAGAACATAATAAAGATATATAGATAATATATCTGTAACATTGTAAGTGGTTCTGCGTATGTCAGAGCTGCAATAATAAAGACTAATAAAAAAAAAAAAAAACTAATTTATGTAAATCCTCTTTGTTTCGATTTGCTAACCACTAGCTGAGATAAAGTTTTTAAAGACCTTTGCAGATTTCTAAAACAACTCTTGTTAATTATTCTAAAACATTCAGGATCAAAACTATGAAAATACCTGCAAAACGTATCTAATAATCTCGTCATTCTTTTCACTACTTATAGACATTTTTTTTTGTCATTCGTAAGTCAACTGTAACAATCGAGTCTCCCTCTCCTGCACATTTTCGGAACTGAAAACTATTCTTTTCTGCCCAAATGTATTTTAGTAAAGTTCCATACTCATTTCTCCGCCTTCATCAGATTAAACTTGAGAAGCCAATGATCTGAGAAAAATCTAATCTATCCATGTTATCCCGTGGTTTGCCACAATCATTAAATTATATTCCACTATCATTTGTCATATGCCAGCTTCATTATACCCTGTATAAAATATGTCTTTGACCCCTGCCGCTTTTGATTCCAATAAAATCTAATGGAAAGTAATCTGTACAGCAATTTCCATTCTAAAATTTCACGGATTCTAAGACGGGTTAAATTGAAATTTATATATAATATGTGTTCAGGCCGAAACAGCATAAATGGAAGTCACTTATTATAATTCATTACGTAAGTTAATAAGTGTTGGTTAACCTATTATTGATGCTCATTTTGTCATTTCCATGAAGACGACCTTTGTGATTTATTGAAATAAGTCTGGTTAAAAATAAATTTTTTATTTAGAAGTGAATTTGAGTTTATCAAATAGTTGTAAGCACACACAAAAATAATTAGTTTATTATACACGTATATATCATAAAGTTTAATTTTAAATGGCAAACATTAAAAATGAACTATTTGTTCCACATTGTGAAGCGCATTTAATTTCATGTGTGGTGCTCTTCAATCGTTAGGACTGTAGGTAGCTGTGAATGTGGTTTGAAATAGGATCGGTGTTGTTGTTTTGTGTTGCAAAAGTTTTCATTTTGGTTGACTTTAAACTCCCGTTTGGTCATTTCCATGTGAATCGAACTCGTCGCTACAATTTTTTTTGCCGACAAAAGCTAACTCGAGCTAACTTGCAAGGAATCTCAGTTTTATTTTTGAATTAAAATTTAAAAATTAAAAGTCAGCAACAGGAAGCGCAGTTGAGATTTGAAAGGTGTACGGACAACAAACTCCTGATTTATTCGCTGCAATAAGAGTTAAATCTCCCCACCTACCTAACTAAGTTCTTCTGAAACCGTCAGAAGCATCGGCAAAAAATGATCAAACCTAATTTTTACAAAATTGAGTTGAACAAGACAGAATGGGAGGTTCCAATGAAGTACCAGAGCCTCACACCTGTTGGATCCGGAGCATACGGACAAGTCTGGTTAGTGCTTTTACTTTCTTTATTTCACTACTATTATTAGATACTTATTTGGTAAGCATATCATCTGTAAAAAAACATAAATTAGCATGGAGCTTCTGGCTATGCAATTTCAAATTTTTAGATGTTTAGCATTTATAACATTAATTTAATTAAATTGTAATAAAAAAGTTATATAAATAATGTATTGAGGGTTTGTATTCTATGATATGATATGACAATAATAATATGATATGATGCCATTAACGACAACTGTGACTGAAAAAAATTAAATTGATTTTATTTTAATTTTATTAATTAACTAGTAGGTCATTTCATTAATTAATTAATTTTGTTTTTGAAGATGGTGTTTTTTCATTGATTTGTCCCATTTGCATGTTTAACCAGCTGCCAGAATTTAATAAATAAATTAATTAATCAAATAAATAAATAAAAAGATATTAGTATATTATTCTTTCTCAATAGTCTTTAATTGATTTGTATTCTTGCACACATGAAAAAGCTTCATAATTAGAGTAATTAGAGATAGAATAACACTTTTAGACAAATATAATGAATACACAGCAGATAGAAGCCAATTGAACTGTGCATACAATACACCATACAATGTCTTATTACAGCATAGTTGTTGTACATTATTGGTTTGTTTGTATCCTGTTTTTTCATTGCATCTTAATAAATAGTTTTATAATGTTTTTGACTTATATTCTGGTAATTACTCTTAATTTTTACTTTATTTCACTGGTTTCATTTAGACATTTAATAATTGGAAATAAATTACATACAGGTATACATTAACATTGACAGTGATTTGATTTTTACTACTGTTCTATTATCAAATTTTAAAATTATAAATATCTTGAATGATTCTAGTTCATGAAACTTTCCTATTCTTTGCCTATAGAAATCTTGTTGAGAAGATACTGAATTTTATGTTAAATGTAGTTTCAAGTGTCCTGTCTTTGATGTGTTGAAAATTTGAACATATTTTCTTAACCCACTCCACTCTGCTGACTACTCAGTCTGACTGTATAATACCTATGGTATGTACGCTTGAGTATTTTTGTATTACCATTGTTTTTATTATTAGTCATTATTATGCCTTGAGAATGTATGATATACTTTACGAGAACATTATACATTATATTCTGGTCTGTGTATGTTGGCTTGGAAACTTCTGATGCATGTTTTTTTTGGTACTTTATTTAACATGTTCAGGAGACAAATGTAACATGTGATGAGGACATGAATGTGTTGATTTGTCCATGCATTATATGAAGTTTTTGCCAGGGTTGTCTAAATATTACAAGTGGAATTTGTTGTATAATTTTTAATATTAAATTTCAAATTTCTGAGATTTAATTTTTTTAAAAGTCAAAAAAATTTTTGCTTATTGCTTGTATTGTAATTATTATTATATTATTATTCTTTTTTGTATTATAGTTATTATTATTATTCTTATGACAATTTAAAAATTTTAGCTAAATTCGTTTAGATAGATTGGGTATGGGATATTTTTCTTTGCATCAGTGTTTGTTTGGGTCCTGAAATAGAAATAAATTTAATAATTATGCATGTGTCAGTCAATTTTATTTATACCATGGTTTCTTATTTTATTGTGGTCTGATGTAAAAAAAATAGACAGAGATAACAATTTCTGCAATGTTATTAGGTTAACAGAAAATTTGAAATCATCATTTTGATCATTATATTGGAAGTTATTGTTTTTGGCTGAGATGAAAATGTATTTGTTGAACAGAAATAATTGCATTGAAGTTTGACATGCTTTTTATGCTAACCATACAGTTCGGCTTATGACACAGAACGCAAGATCAAAGTTGCCATCAAAAAGTTGGCTCGACCCTTCCAGACACCCATCCATGCCAAGAGAGCATTCAGGGAGATTCGACTGCTCAAACACATGCACCATGAAAATGTATGTTTATAATGCATATGAATGCAAACACATGCACCGTGAGATGTAGGGTTATAATGCACATGTATGCAAACATCATGAGATGTTTGATTATAATGGTTTTGTTATTGTTATTACTGTTATGTTACATTGCTCCATACATAGTCTAGAAGGCACTTGAAAATATTTGTACACTTTTGTGCACGTAAACATAACTGCTATAACATATGTGTGTTATATTGTTTACATTGTTCACGTTGTTTACATGTAAGTTGAACGAATGTTTAAAAAATTAGATGTAATTTAATGTTAAAAAGAAATGAGTTTTTACCCATTGAAAATTTCTTAAACAGGAACACAAAAATATTATAATCCAAATGAAAACAGGTTCCAATATAATTATTGAATGAAGGTGAACCCAAAGTACAAACCTAAATTGTTTATGTATAATTATGCTATTGAATTTAATTAGTTGAGAAACATACAAAAACATTTTAGGTCATTTTTAATTTTTACAGTTTTAAGATATTTTTAGTTTTCATAACTAATTATCATTATTACAATTTCTCATTTAGGTATTCAATGTTGATAAGGCTGATCAGTAGGAAGGAAGGACATCAGTAGTGTAGGCATCTCAGTTTTTAATACTGGCCTTATAAATAATGCAAAACTTTAAAAAGGCTTTCTGAGAGATGTTCTTTGAGAGATGTTTGTCAGTTGGTCCTTATGAATGCATAAAAAGTGGGTGACAGGGAGTTCATGTGGTTCGTGTTAAATTTTAAGCGGTGTGAGTCATGTCTTTAATATAACAAAGTTTTATTCATATCTAATATGATAAATCTAAAAGTTTTATGAGGGAGCAAACTAGTTATGGAACCACTCCTTATCTTATCATGCAAATGAACATGCCTACTTTCAATTTGTCCTGATTAATTTTTTGGTTAACCATTATTTCCAGAAAAAGCTTGCATGGTTTTTGTGCATCAGATCAGGTGTTTTTTTTACTTCTATTGTATGTTACATTTTCATTTATTATATTATTTATTTATATATTTCAATTGAAACATTCAAACAAACTGATTGTTGACCTCAGGTTATTGGTCTGCTGGATGTCTTCACACCAACCGTTCACACGAAAGATTTTGAAGATGTGTTAGTGTCATCTTCTTTCATCACCCTCAACCATTATCAGTCATTTGTTCAGTACATCATCATTCTTTCATTATTCATCATTCGCTAGTCAACTCTTACCTCATCATTATTCATCATTTGCAATCCCTCATATTATAATTACCCATCATCATCATCGTCGTCGTCATCACTGTTGAGGTCATTATTTTCCATTATTAATCATCATCTATATGAACATCAACATCATCATCGCCATCATCATCATCGTCATAGTTCGATGGTGAATACTTTTGAGAATGCATGTGGGTGGAGTGCACCGTTGAATTTATATACACACACACTCACTCACACACATATATAATTTGACCAATTATTTGTCAGTTACATGGTCAGTTTGTTGATGGGGGCCGACCTGAACAACATCGTCAAGACTCAACGTCTCAGTGATGATCATGTTCAGTTTCTCATCTATCAGATTCTCAGAGGGCTAAAGGTCTTGCATGATGATGATGATGATGCAGTAATGATGATGATGATGATGAGTTTTACTATTAGGATGGGATTGTAGTCATGATGGTAGGGGCAGAGAAAGTGAAAAATTTATTATTGGCAGGGTTACAGGTAATATTTTTGATAAATTGATGTGGTAACTGAAAAACCAAATATATTGATATGTTTGAATAATTTTAAAATGCATGTAGAAAGTATCTTCTTCATCATGTTAGTTAGCATTAGGCAGCTACCATTTCACTTCTTTATATTGAAATACATATTATCAATAGAAGTTAATATATTAGATAATAGCATCAATTAGATTATTAATACCATTGAATATAGATACCAATGTGTTGGAGTCGGTTGAAAAATATCCGTCTCCGACTCCAGCTCCTCAAAAAATCCAACTTCAGATAAAATTTCCGACTTCAACTCCGGATTCCAAATTTTGGAAAAACTTGTCCATCTTTTGTATCATAATTTTACCCTATTATCACTACTAAATTAAAATGGCTTTATAAAACACTTGAAAACAGTCAATGTGATTGTTTTTTATAATAAAATTATTTTGTTTTTAAGTTTTAAAACTTTTTGAAAAATTTTTAAACTTTTGTATCATAATTTCACCTTATTATCACTACTAAATAAAAAATATTTAAAAAAAACACTCAAAATCAGTCAATGTAATTGTTTTTTTTTAGTCAGATTGCTTTGCTATTATGTTTTACAGTATAGTGAAAAAAATTCTGTGATTTTATTCATATTGTTACCATTTAATTTCTGTATTTCAGAGTCACTACACATATTTATCCTCTAAAAAGCACAATCTTAAAAAATTTTTTTTAAATAAATAACATATTCTGACTCCGGCCCCGAAAAAATCTGACTCTGGGCTCTCAAAAAATTCCGACTGGCCAAAATCACCGACACCTTGTTAGAAACGTAAAATATTTTTTTAATAGGATTTACATTTATGATAAATTCCTGTTTAACAGTACATCCATTCGGCTGGCATCATACATAGGGTGAGTTGCTTCACTTATTTTCTGCTTTGTCAGTTTATTATAACATAGTTTTGGGAATGTATTTACAAGTTTATCATTCATTATTTGTGATTTTGATAGTTGGCTTGTAAGAGTGTATAGTCATTTTTCAACCCATGCTATTATTGCAGATTTTAGTCAATTGGCACGAGGGTTGTTCAATTAAGATTTCAAACATTGATTTTTGTAATCACCCTACCAAGTTGTTATGTATATAAATGTTTATTTACTCAAATATTTTAATGAAGTTTGTGGAGGTTTTTATCTAATTATGTAAATACAGCCTTTTGAATTTTTTTCACAAAAATTCAAAAAATTGTTTTTTTTTGGTTTTGTGCTTGAAATGTTATCTCTGGTTGCCTTTAACTCCCCACTAGATGAAGAGTTCAATATGCATTATTACAAAATAAAACTGTGTTTATTGTTGTTGAAATAGTTTAGTTTTCTTTCAATTTGAATTTTTTTTTGAATTGTATGCAAATGTCACTAGTTGTTGGTGTATTAGAATTTTAATTTAAGAAGATTTTAAGGTAACTCTTATAATAATGATTAACTATCAACTTTGCTGTGCATGGCAGGATTTGAAACCGAGCAACATAGCTGTGAATGAGGATTGTGAACTGAAGGTGAGTCTCTGTCTGTTTGTCTCTGTCTGTTTGTCTCTGTCTGTTTGCCTTTGTCTTTCTAGGCTTTGTCGTCATTTGTTGACATGCATTCAATGTTATCAGTTTTGTTACATTGGTTTATCTCATATTGCATCATTTATATTTAGTGTTTGTTTTTTGTTATCAGTTTGCTTTTGTTATTCATATGTGTCGTTTTTGTTTTCACTGTTGTTGTCATTAAACCTGTTTATTAATTTATTTACATAATAAGCAATGAACAATAATAGTAGTAGTGAAAATGTTTATATTCAGATATCATGTAAAATTAATAAATAAAACAAACAATTTTGTACAGCACTTAGGAAGCAATATTATTAAGCAAGCAATTGAATAAGTTGATTGAGTAGTTGGCTATGTGTATTAGCTCCGCAAACCATGTGCTACACCTTGTAATATTGTTATATGTTGTAATGTTGTTGCATGTTGTAACTTGTTACATGTTGTAATGTTGTTAAATGTTGTAATGTTGTTACATCTCCTAATGTTGTTACATCATGCAATTTATCTTAAACTTTGTATCATTGTTACATTCCACACTGCTTCATGCGATGTTGATCAGCTATTTCAAAGATTCCTTCACGAGAAAATGTAAATCAGCCAATTTTTTATGCAATCAGTGCTTATGTTTTCAAAAATATTTTTTTTAAGATCTAATCATTTGAATGAATCGTTCAGTATTAAAAATTTCTGTTTATAATAAATGTTTTTTAAACTTATGCACTGCTCGTACCTCATTTATCTCCAATTCTACCTGTGTCTCAGTTGCAATAAGGTATCAATATTTTTACACAACTGCAGTGATTAAAAAATTATCTCGTGCAATGATACATTTGCAACAGCATCATTGTTTTGCAATTGCATTGTTCCGCACGCACACACACACACACACACACACGCACACAGATACTTGACTTTGGACTTGCCCGCCACACAGATGATGAGATGACGGGGTATGTGGCCACGAGATGGTACAGAGCTCCTGAGATCATGCTCAACTGGATGCATTACAATCAGACTGGTTGGTCGCTTTAGCTGCTTATATTGTGCACAAAATTCTATTAATGTTGGTCTTTTTATAAAAAATATTGTAACATAAAAATATTGGGCTCAAACTCTAGTGTCAATATGCCTTATCTAAAATATTATTTAATTAAACATCTATAAAATTGACACATAAAACAACAATTTGAAAATGCAGTCTTATTTAAATGACTTAAGTTTTTGGCGATAATAGATAATAACTATTACTGCAAATGCCTTATTAATTATGGAATAAACGTGAATATAAAATTTTAAGCTATCACATGAAATATCTAAATCATTAACTTGCTCAAAATATAATGCATCAACCTTCCCAATCTTATAATGCCATTCATCATAAATTTTATTACCAAACCTTTGTGCCATACATTTGATTGCACAATGCACATCCCATCATCAGGCCATTTAACCAGAGCATTCAAGCAGGTTTGCATTTTATCTCTACCATGATTCCTGTCGACAATTTTGATTCATGATATCCCATAAAATGAAAGCATTGAGAGCTGTGATAGCAATCATATTGAAAAATATAACTAAGGGCCAGCACCTGGTAGATCTTTTCACGCTATAACATCGAACCATCTGGTCCATGCTATCAACTCCAGTCGTGCATTATAATATTTGATAACTTCTGGTTTCTTTTAGGTTCTCTGCTATGAATTTCTTGTTGATTATGCATTGTGCTCAAAAGAGTAACTAATTTATATTTTTTAGGAAAATATGAAACCAAAATAGCATTATCTTGAAATGAAAATTTTGTGGAATAAAATTTTCTTTTTCTTGCCATCATTATTTCTTTTGGTAACTCCATTTGACTTTTTCTCATAGCTCCAACAATTGTCAAATTTTTTGCAATAATTTTTTTGCCACTGATAAGCTTGTGAAGAAATTATCGCAAGTTATATTTCTACCAGAGCCCAAAATATTTTCAACTAGTTCTGTTACTACTCTTTTTTCTTGATTTTCATCTCTGGGCTAATCATCTTTTTTCCCAGTATAAATTTGCATTTTTCATGCATAATGAGTAGAACTATTACATAATACCCCAATCTCTCGAATAGTTACTAGCTGCTCATCAATGGTTACATTGGTTCCAAAATTATATGCATCTTTTAGTGTGCTGTTCCAGTTTTCAAAAATAGATCTTATAGGATGCAATTTATTTTTGGATTGCTTCTTTTTTCCGGCAATTGCAATCAAACCTAAGAACTCTTAAAATTTGTAAAAATCTGTTACTACTCATTTATTTATTGAAAGTTGGTCTTCCATTTTTCATATTCCAAAAATCAGAAATTGATTCAGTTTTAGATTTATAAACCCCTATCAATATTGTTATACTAATTATTATTGTTATTATGGACGTGCCCCATAACGGGATGCTGCCGTGTTCACAAGGTACTTCAATTTCAAGCGATCATGAGCTAGTCTCCAGGCGTAGTAAGGACCGTAGTTGATGAGTGAAAGGTCCTTCTACACTGAGCGGATCCATGACTGTCCTGGACGGCCGCGCAGTCGAGTCCAGTCCGGTGGCGGTCGGTTTATGACAGCTTTTAAAGCCCGGTAATGATCCTCCATAGGGCTGGCACGAGCTATGTGACCAAAGAAGTTTAGACGATACCTGAAAAGAAGTGAGGAAACAGAGGGCTTTTGTGTTCTTCTCACCTCAACGTTAGTGACGCGATCGCGGTAGGTCAGACAAAGGATCCTGCGCAAGCACCATTGATCTGTAGCGTTATACCAATCCATTATTGAAATTCATTTCTATCTATAACTTTCCAGTCTGATATTACATTTTCTCTCTCTATATTTGTTCACGTGCATATTTCATCTATCAATTTTGAACGAAAAAAAAGATTGAAAAAAGATGTCATACTATCACAGTTTTTCTTTGAAAAACTAGTCAGTACTTGACTAATATTTACAATATTATGCTGCGAGTGACTACCAATTTTATTTTTTATAGGCTCAATGGGCCACATCTCCTTATTTTCTTTAGATTTTATGAACAAATTTCCATTAACAATTTTTGATTTTGTATCTGGTACTGAAATATCTGCTTCATCACAATCTGATGAGGACGAGTTATTTGGCACTTCACTTTCACATCGGCTAATTCATCCCATTCATCATTGTCCATAGATTGTTCTTCTACTTCACAATCACTTTCTTCATCACCCAGCAAATTCAAGACTTCAGGCAAAGAAAACAAATTTTTTGAACTTTTTTTCATTATTTTGAATAAATTTATTAAAATAAAACGAAATGATAATTATTAAAACGATTATTCAAAACTAGCAGAAAGGAAAAAAAATTGAAAAAGCTAAATAAAACAAGTGCCAATTGAGTATTTTTTTTAAAATGGTCGGGGTCAAAATAACCCAGATGGTAAAATAAGTTTCTGGGCTATTTCCCCAAAGGATGTTGCAATATGCTAAATGGCGATAAACAAGTTCATAGTGGGGATCTATTAAAATGTCGTACTTAATTTTTGATTTAATTTTATAGAATACACCTAGAGATTAGTTATGGAATGACGTGTGGTTTCCAAGAGAGATTGTCTTTGATCTGTATGCCTAAAAATTTTGTTGATTTAGAACGCTGGATTGAATATCCGTTAATGCTAATGTTGAGGTCCGGTACTAAATCTGTTAAGTACACACAACCAACCAGCACACTATTTTACGCACTCAATAAACATGCACGCAAACACACATTCATGCAACACATTCTCTGCAGTTGATGTTTGGTCAGTTGGATGCATCTTGGCAGAGTTGATTATGGGCAAACCTCTCTTCCCAGGGACCGACCGTTAGTACATCTTTCAATTTTGTCTTTGCTTTCTTGAGCTTTATAATTTTTATTGTTTGTATTTATAATTGATTATTGTTGTTAACTGTTGTTTTAAAAAATTTATTTAATAAAATATATAAATTTTGTGGTTGTTAATAGATTCTAGTAGGTTTTCAATAATTTTGGGTTCATAGTTATGTAAAACATTTCGTGTCTGTAAAATGCTCATTCATTGTAATTACTCTTACTTTACAAGTCTTTAAAGAGCATCATTTGCTTTTTATGCATGCAATTTACGTTAAGTTTTGTAAATTAATGTTGTGTTGCACGATCTGGGGTCTCACAGTATCTTTTTTTTTATTCTTACCTCATATCCAGGGCCTCATCACTAATAGAGCTACATGTTCATCAACGCATTATATTCAAACTCATGGTTATAACTTACCAGATTTTAAACAAATGACAACCACAATATCTTTATAATTTCTTGCATTTTGGACAACATTCCATTCCGATCAAACTCAACTACTCATTTACACCACCTGTCATCAAGTCTTGTGCTCCAAAAGTGATTTTTCTTTTTGTGCTCCTTTGTGGAGTAACTTGCCCTCTTCTGCCAGAGAACAACCATCACTTAATTTATTTAAACAACATTTAAAGCACCATTTTTTTCGCCAGACATTTTGTGGGATATCGATGATAACATCTTTTTCTGTGCGCCCCTGACGCTATGCAAAGGCGCTGTATAAATTACGTTATCATTCTTCTTATTATTTTTATTATTATCACATGTGTACTATGGTGCTTTTCGTCGGCTTAGTTTTTTATTTTTTTTATTCCTGAACAACGGGACCAAACAAGTTAACGAACTTTTGTTTTTCAGAATAGCCACATTTTATTACATTATTTATTAGCATAAGTTAATAAAATGATGTTAATTGATGT
Organism: Helobdella robusta; assembly: GCF_000326865.2. Lineage (NCBI taxonomy): Eukaryota > Metazoa > Annelida > Clitellata > Rhynchobdellida > Glossiphoniidae > Helobdella > Helobdella robusta. The sequence goes on along the minus strand of NW_008704501.1, from coordinate 314,024 downwards.
TTGTTATTAAGTAGTAATGTTATAAGGATAGTGCTAATTTGCATGCATGTGCATGAATAATTTTTCTTTGTTATTTATATTATGTTCTATTTTATATGTTCTGTTTTATTATTATTATTTTCAAAATGTGTGAACAAAATTGATGGATTGGTTGAACCAATTGAACAGACATTGACCAGTTGAAGAAGACCATGAAGCTGACGGGCACACCCAACCAGGAACTTCTCAGCAAGATCACCAGTGATGAGGTGGTTCACCTCATTCACTTTCCTCTTAAATTCTTTGACAGAACTTCTTTCTTCCCCTAACTCAATAATTTTATGATTTAATTTAGAGTTATTAGTTTATAAACCTGTTTATTCTTTATTGTTTAGTTAAATGTGAAGTTGACAACTTGTACCATTGTATTTTGAATTAATTTAATGATATTTGGTTGAAATTTCATGTGTTAAACATGCCATGTCTTGAGCGTTTTAGGAGGACTAAATAAATTGCATGTGTTATTAAATGTATGTGTTAAATAGGTTTTAATGAATATTCTGATATAATAAATTAGTGTTATAATTTAACTGTTTCAATGAAGGCGAAGAAGTTCATTCAGTCGTTGCCTGTCATGTCGAAGAAGGATTTTAAGGCATACTTCCATGGAGCCAACCCCCTAGGTGAGGTGCCAGCAATCTGATGATCTCTGGTCATGTTTTAATATTATATAACTAGTCAGAGAAGTAACAGTGGGAGTTAACAACTTCTTCCACAAGGAAGTTTTTATTTAAATTTTTCCCTCTTCTGCAAGAGTAAAAAAGTAAAAATAATATAGATAAATATCCATTTGCATCTTGTTTGCAAAATCATCTACCCACGTTTTCAAAGTTTTTAAATTCTCAGAAGGTTTTTGACTACGCTGCTGTATATTGATGTTTACATGCATACAATGTTATATAGATTGTTGCGATGTTCAATCTAAGTTAAGTTTGATGTAAATATCAAGACTCAGCTGCTAAAACTCTTCATCAAAATTCTGCTGTCAGCATGTCATTCACATGGCGTTAACAATGTTGTGATTTATGCAAAAATTTCATTAAATTAATTTTTTACCTATTTTACACAACATGATTTTATATTTCAATTTTTTAATTTTCCCTCGAACAGCCATAGATTTGATTGAAAAAATGCTGAACCTTGACCCCGACCATCGCATCACCACAGAACAATCACTGGCACATCCATACCTTGCCCAATACTCGGACCCCTCTGATGAACCGACTGCTGAACCTTTTGATCAGTCCGTTGAGGAGAAGGACCTGGACATCAATTCGTGGAAAAGTTAGTTGATGAATTTTTCCAATCATTCATTTAATTTTCTTTTGCTTGTTCCGATGTTTAAATTTGTTAAATTTATCAAGTTATTTAAATTTAATGATTTCTTACAAAATGGATACAATTTTAAACTGGCTAATTATTATTGACATTTAATAAAAACAGAATTGATATACGAAGAGATCTGCAGTTTTGTGCCACCAGAAATCATTGACTAAACAAAAGACTGACACTTAGATGTTCACATGCTCCTATATGTTCTAGGTTGAGTAAATATTTTCTTGAGCAGTGAACACCCAGATGACTGGTCAACCAACCAATTAATTGATTGATTGATTTATTATTTACCAGTTAATTAATTATTTAATAATTGATCGAATTGATTCGTTTTATTTGTTAACCTTTTTAACAAATGTTAATTTAGCTGTTATTAGTTATTAACATTTTACTAACGTGGGATGTGGATTGGGATGGTTCATGATTATGACCATGTCACGTAATGTACGATGTAAGATGCACATTAAACAAATATACTTCTCTTGATATGATGCATGTTGTCATAGTTTAAATGTCGTTTCAATTTTCTCAACATTGATTCTTCTTAATGATGTTAACATTTTTACAATATTTTTAATTATATAGATTTTATTAATTTTATTTAACAAGCTATTGTTTTAATTCGTTTCGTATATTTATTTTTTTTATAAATACAACTGAAAATTTTATCATGGTATATTCCTCTTTTTGTATAAACTTTCAATTTTAAGTAGGGTACAATTTGTATGGTTAGAAATACTTCTGTGCAATGTTTCATTGCAATTTCTTCTTAAGACACAACTTGATTCTTGTTCTAAATCTTCAATTTATTTTTTAATTGTGTGCGTACGTGCGTGCGTGTGTTTGTACATATACGTGTGCATGTGTGTGATGCAAGCATTGCCATTAAGCTTGAATATTTTTTAATGACAAGAATCAATCATTTTATTAATATATGTCTGAACATTCTTTGGTCAGCTTTCATTTTCATAATAATAAGAATTGTAATCAACCTTAAGAGAAAAATGTTATTCAATATATTTATTTTGACCGTTTTTGATTTTATACTAAAAAGAATTTTAGCAAATATTTGAAATTATCGTTTAGTTATGATTGTTAACATTTGGTACAATAAAAGCAACAACGTATAGAACGGCTTTCGCGAAGACGTTCATTTTTCGTACCTCACTGTGTGCCAGTATCATCATTCATTAAAGCATCCTTCGTACGTTTTTCATCAATCGTTCACTCATCTTTCAGACGTCCACTACTGGAGTCACCTTCGTATGTCGCAATCAGAATCATTCGTACGATCGAAACCCATAATTCATCATTCGAACTCCACTTTACAATTTTTTTTAAATTTCAAGCACGCATAACTAGAAGTGAACATGGAAACGTAAATACCATGGATTCCGTGGGAATTGGTAAAAACTAAATTTTGGAAATGGAAATTTTAGGGAATCACTGTTCGGGAATTAGGAATGATCAAACATGACCAAATTTAAAAAATAAATTTTGATGAAAATTTATGCACGTGTGCATACGCACATATACCTATGCACGTGTGTGTTAACGTAGAAGATAACCACTTGCAAACAATGGAGCCATAAAGAAAATTTAACGTTATATATAAATATGTTATATATAATTCAATCAATCAATTAGCTTATAAAGCGCTATATCCGCGATGTTCAACAGCGCTCCTCAATGAATTTTGCAGACAGATGGATTTTGAGATCTGCTTTGAACTTTTTAAGTAATGGAGAAGTAGCCAGAAAAGTAGTTAGAGAGTTCCAGAGAAAAGGGCCAGAAAAAGCAAATGCAGATTTAGCAAGAGTGCTTAACACGAGTTAAGAAAAAGTGAGAACAAGAAGACAATCGTAAACCGGGGTGTTTAGGTTCAATTAATATATCTGATAAGTACAAAGGAAATAATTTAGATTGAGACTTATGCACAAATGTGCAAATTTTAAAAATTATTCTACGTTTTATAGCCAGTGCAAGAGAACAAGATATGGAGATATATGAGAAAAGAAAGGGGCACGAGCAACTAGACGAGCAGCAGAGTTAAAAGCTTTACCTAAAGGATAGAGTGTAGAATCAGGAAGACCGTAGTAGAGCGAGTTACAATAATCAATCCTAGACGAGACTAACAAAGTAACAAGAAGGAGAAGAGTAGGATATATATTTATATATATATGTGTGTGTTTGTGTGCTAGAGACATACACATTCACATACGTACACACGTATGCGTTAACAAAGAAGATAATCACGTGCAAGCAATAGAGCTATAAAGAAATTTCATATAAAATATATATAAGCAAACATGTGGTCGACACATACCCACACTTGTGGTCATCAGAAATGCACTTAGTATAAATATTCATAAACATCTATAAAATTGTTTCAATTGTTACAGTTGCAATTTAGCATAATTACTGTCATAATACATTTTAACGCTTTTGGATTTTTATTTTGTTTGGTACTAAAAACACGTTCTTAATGTTTGCATTTTTTAAATTTGTTTTTGATGTTCAAAAATAAGCAAAATAGGAAAAAAGGGGAATGGGAGAGAAAACGCGGAAATGAGTTGAAAAAATGGGAAGTAAGAATTTTTTCATAAATGGGAATTCGGGAGGGAATCGAGCACAACAAACAAAAATGGGAGGGAATTAGAAACAAATTTCAATTCCCGCTCACCTCTACGCACCACCACCGATCTTACATCATTCCATTAATTGTTTGTCCTTTGAGATATGGGCCACTCATGGCCGACAAGAACATTGGCAAGTCACAAGTTAGATCAAGTCAATTTTATTTAACAGGTTTGGTAATTATAAGACTTAATAACATAACCTTAACGTCAACCAATCATCTAAAGCGCCATTTCCGCAAGTTCAATTGTGCTCCTCAATGTTGTTTTTTGTAAACAGACCAGCTCGGAACTTTGATGGAGAAGTAGTTATAAGAGATTGAATAAATATCCAGAGAATAAGGCCAGAAAACACAATTTCTTATTTTGCGCATAATCGTTTTTAGCATGAATTGAGAAAAAGTTGAAACGAGAAGGCGGTCGTAGACCGGGGTGGGTGTTTAAGTTTAGTCGAAATATCTGATAAATGCTTAGGAAATTATTTTAGTACATTGATTTGCAAATCATTCTATACTCTAGTGCAAGATAACAAGACATAGAGATGCAAACGAGCAGCAGGACTAAAAACTTGTTAGTTACAGGATAGGATAGAATGTAGAATCAGGAACACCATAGCAAAACGAGTTACAATAATTATCAATTCTAGATAAAACTAATGAAATAGCAAGAGAAGTGTCAAGGAAAGGCATAGATTTTACGAAAATATGAATTTTATAAATAAGTGAGATGAGATCAACTCAAAACAACCTATAAATATTCTACATATTTTTATTTGTAGGCAGATCATCAGATCATACTTATTGCTTCAGTAAATCGCGACAAATACTCGAATAAAAAAATTTATTTAAAAGTAATACAACATTTATACCAAGTGAATTATTAAAGAGACTAACACCAGTTAGATAAATTAAAATGAATTCTACAACGAAATTAGCAATCCATTAAATTTAACAATGCAGACAAAATAAATAAATTGTGGAATGATTCAGCGTAGCAAAATGAAAACTGTAAAAAAGATAACCGAAAAATTAAACCCAAAACATTAAAGAACTGTTGTGCTCGTTAACACATTTCGGACGTAAAAAAGTAATGACCAAAAGTAATGGTCATAACTTTGCAAAGCCTGTTCAACATACATTTTCAGAAGGAAGAAGCAAGCCAACTCCTGGCACACAAATAAATATTTGTTGTTTTCAAATTTAATTTCAAGTCGTAACTAGAATATTTATAATAATCATTCTAGTTGCGGTGTCAATCAAATCGTCTTCAATAAATTTTAAATTATTAAAACAAAATCCGAAAAAGTAAAAGGAAGCAACATGATGTTTAATTATCATGCATCGAGGAGGATGAGGTGGATGAGTGGATTAGAAAATCGAGACGTTGAGCTAATTCAACGTCACGATTGATACAAATGGAAATCAGATGAAAATCTCGAATTTTCAGTAAATTTGAAGTGACCAATTTTCAAACGAATTTAGTGATTGAAAAAATAAAAGAATGAAGCAACGGATGAATCTGCAGTCTTTGCAGTTAGAGCATCTTGTTCATCTCCACTCTGTTTTGGTTGATTTCTTCCTCGGATTCGATCAAATTTGTCAGGACACTAGGAATCGAAATGGTTGATGGTAAAGTGATCAAAATAATTAATCTGACTTATAATAATCGTGGAACGTTCATACAGTTGCTTACAAATGCAACTTCACAAATCAAGTTCACATGTACACTAACAATTAAACGAAATAACTCGGAGCTTATTTGTATGAAAATATATGAGGGAAAAAGAGGAACGAACTTGTCAATCATAGAGCTGGGTATGTTCTCTTCAACCCACTTCAAGTCGTCATCCTACGTTGCAAAATGTTTATAGATTATGCTGAACCAAAATATTTTTTAAATGGTGCAAATGTTGTGATGTTTAAAAATTATATTCCACTCTACTTGAATAGACATCACTTATTTCAGTGAAAAAGTGAGACATTGAATGGACAGAAAATCAAAAAAGAATAAAACGAAAAAAAATGAGCGAACTTAATAAGCGAACGAACGAACGAATATGCAAATAAACTAGTGAGTTTTCACCTCTTTCCCAGTCTTCTCAGAGTGAGACCTTTTAAGCTTTTTCACTGAATTTAAAAACAAATAATAATAAAAAAATTAAAAACAAACATGAAATTGTTTAAAAACTTCTTACAATGATAAAAAAGCTTATCATTGATAACATTTAAAAAATATTCAACTGGCTAAACGAAATATAATACGAACCTCCAAATCCTTCGTTACCATCATCATCACAAGCACCATCTTCTTCATCCTCTCCATCGTACAAAGGTGAGTAAGCATATCTGTGTCATCATTATTCAAATCAATCATTAAAGCGTTCAGTTGTTAACATCTTAACAAATAACGAATACATACAGAATAATTAAATATAATAAAAATATAAAAAGCTAATAATAATGATACAAATTATTAGTATTATTATGAGGTAGTAGCTAACCTCTGGTTGTTGGCGGCTGGCCTCCAGAGGATGATGATGGCCAGGAGAATGATGCAGAAGAGCAGGTGCCAGAACGCAACTTCCCACCACTGTTCAGACCAGTCCTGCGAGAACATTCATAGATCTTCATTTGCACATTTTCTTAAGAATATGTATGTGGGTATACGTTGTGATGTGTGTGAGTAATCAAAACTATTTTATTAATTAGCTATATTTCATTTATGGACTATTTTTAATCAACTTTTCTTAATTTTAATTAAATAATTTTATTTATTTTATTATGTGATTTATTTTAATATTATCGTCAGAATTGTAATAGTTCTAGTTTGTAGTATAAATGTTTTGAAATATTTTATACGTGAGCAAATGGATTATTCATTTTTTACTTGCTAAGTTATGTTCATGATGATGATGACGATGGTCATGGTAATGATCATGGTCAAGATCATGGTAAACGGTTTTAACAACGCCAACATACTAACATAACTTGCAAACACATTTCGGTCAAAAAATGACAAGGCACATACCTAAAATTAAAAATACATGTTCAGAAAACCGCAGCACTGCCGTTCTACTAACTACATCGAGGAAACCACAACAACGCAAAATGCTCATCAACTACTAACACTGACACAATCCTTCGACCGATGTCTAATTGTGGACCAGACGACGAATACCACGGAGACTGGATGAAAGCAAATTTGTATTTCATTCACTACAGTTATCACTTTTTGACCAAATGATATAATTATTAAAGCATTTAAAAACACGACAATAAGTGAATGATAATAAAACCGAAAAAGAGACCTAAAATAGAGAATATGAGGACGTTGCGGAAATGTCTGTAAAGTGTCAGTTTGACAATATTCTTCTTTAATGTGACTAAGCGGATGGTCTTGACAAGATTAGTGAAAATGTGACGGTGAGCAGTTAAGGAGGGTTCCACTTTGCCACAAGTTAATTTATAACATATGCATCACACCTCGTCATACCACATAACATTACATCACACAATCACATCACAACATCACACACCACCACCCAGTGGCGGATCTAGAGGGGAAAGGCCGGGAAGGGCGCTGCCTCCCCCGTCGTGAACAGTTTTTTAATAAATGTCAGAAAAAGGACTGTTTTATGTGCTTTTTGAACATTTTCAAATTTTTGGCCCACCCCGTCAAAGTTGTCTAGATCCGTCACTGTCAACACACATCACATCACAACAACACATCACACACTACCACATATCCCACCACGTCACATTACAACAAAACATCACATCACAACTCATCACATCACAACAACATATCACATCCCAACAACACATCACATCACATACCAGCACACATCACAACATCACACACACACCCACACGTCACCCGTCACGTCACAACAACATATCACATACCACCCCACATCAAAACATCACACAGCACCACACATCACGTCACAACAACACATCAGCCTCTCCCTCAAAAAGATATCCACATCATGATGACGGCATCTGTGATGACCAGAAGAGTGACGACAACCAATGATGAGGTGCTGAATGAAGGTTTCTGGTGTCGATGGTTGGAAGAAGTGATGAATGAATAAATTCATCATAGATAGGTTGATGGCAGGATTGTTAATACCGAAATATCGATATCGCTTCGATAGTATCGCCGATAATATTTCGGTATCGGTAGCGCCTCTATTTTCTAATGTAAGTAACGCAACGGTTATAACCGATACGTTTAAGAGCCGTCGTCGATATTGATTGATACCGATCGACGCTCTTCAAACAAGTTGACAAAATTCTGTCTCATAACTTTTTAAACCGTTCATTTTTCGATTGTTATTAACGTTTTCGGGACTCCTACAAAAAAGCACGTTTTTTTGTGCGAGTTTTTCAACTGTAGCGTTTATTTTCCTGATTTTGTAATGGCGAAATGGTGTCGTATTTTCAATTTTTATAGCCATGCATTCTCACTTTTGTTAAATTAAAGTCATTTATAAGTTAGATGTTTTGTTATTAAAACTAAAATCATATTCCAATTTTTGCAAAAAAATTTTAAATTTCGTTTAAAAAGTATCGCTAAAAGAATCGGTCTCGACGATACCGATACTTTTGAAAATTAATGTCGGTAGAAGCAATATTTTCGGCTAAAGTATCGCTAATGCATCGCCAATACTTTTCATAATCCTGTTTGATAGATGAATGAATTCATTCTTGACTATGATGATAGGCTAAATGCAACAATTGTTTGTAATGTTGCAATGAATGAATGAAAAAATGAACGACTGAATGAATGAATCTATTATATCATCCTAACGAAAAGAATGAATAAGGTAGCAAATGGTTGCCAAATAAATTAATGAAAACTTCAAAAGATATGACAATATTCGACAATCATGAATTCTTGAATCATTTTACTTACACCAGCCATCCGCCAACCAAACATGTACCACAAAAATTATTAAACGTTTCCATTTCTAAAACCACTGATCACTTTTCATGAGTTATAATATATTGCACCACCATCATTATTACTGAACACTGACCATTACAATAATCACCAGCATCATTATCACGTAACGTGACGTCCTACGAACTATTGGAAGGACTGACCTGATATATCCTGGAGCAGAGAGCTTCTGCAAAGTTGCAGACGAGGAAGAGCAGACCAACCAACGTCACTTTGTTCAATGTCGTGCTCAGGCGTGGTCTGATTGGTCGCGGGAAAATTAAGAAGTTCATTACGAACGATGGGTCAATTGATGTCGGGAGGCAAGGACAAGGTTCAAACAAAAAGAGAACATGCACAGCACATACACAGAAGATACATTGAAGGATGAAGCGATATGATACACAACCTTATGATCCCAAATCCCAACGACACAATGATAATGAGCATTCTTGACACTGTCTTCTTCAAACTCGATATGAATTCAGCTGCTATTAGCAAGCTACCAGCTGGAAAAAATTAAAAAGATACATAATACAAAAAAAAAAAACTCAATCATATTTCTTTTCATAGTAAATATAACAATATTTTTTTCAGTTTTGAACGCCATTGTCTTTCATATCCCTATTTTTCGAGTGCCAATAACTGCTCATCATGACTGATTTCATTTTGAAACCTTCCATTCAACAAGACTACATCAACCAATCAATCAATCTTCGTTTTGCGTCTAGAGTCCCGGTTCCCAGAGGTAGGACGTTTCCATTCAACAAGACTACAAGTCAATTCTAGCAACAGTTTCATAAATCTTTCCATTCAGTCCCTTCAAACTTCCTCACAAGTCTTCACTCAACTCTAAGCTATCCGATCATAATTTGACAAAAAAAACTCTTATTAATTACTTTCCACTGCACCTCATCATTTGCAGGTTCACACAAACACATTTATACATAATAATCTGTCAATATTTTGTGTGGATGAATTTATTTGATCAGATCACCAAACTACATACTGGTTTCTCCATATTTGGAAAATGTATCATATTCACCGAGGAACATGGCTTTTTCCAGCATACCTGTTGTTATATATCATTTGTTCCGTCTTTATTTTCTTGCACAATGATAAGATAAAATGTATAAAAAACAAGTTTGAAAGTTGGTAAAACTCAATCTAATTTTAAAACGCACCAGAAAGAATAAAATAATTCATAAATTTCTACGTGCACTGCATCGAATGAATTTTTAAAAATATAAAAATTAGCAAAACTTTCAATTTATTAGGACATACATGCCCCAGTAGAGATGCCAATGAAAAAAAGATAATAATATATTAATGAAGATGAGCAAAGAAATTGGCCGACCCATGAGAATGACACCTCCAATCCAGAACTGCAGTCTCAGCAGATCCTTCCAATAGCAGCAACACAACACCAGCCACACGAAGGCATACAGCGAATACAACACACACATCACTGCATAGAACTTCAACGATGTTTCAGGTAATCAATTATTCAGAATATTATTAAAAATTTAAATTGCATAATATTAAAAACTAACAATTACACAACTAAACAAATCTACAAAATACATAAAAAAAAGTTAAGAATAAGTGAAATGGCATAATAGCAATAATTAACAATTACATTAAGTAACAAAATATATAAAGAAAGTTAAGATTGCTGATGATAAAATGGGAGATAACGAACAGGTAGGAGGGGCCAGTCTTGAGGGCTGAGGTAGCCATGGTCTCCTTTGTATTCCAGCTGCACTATTTTCATTCCAAACATTTTATAACATGAGTAACACTTTAAATCATATCAGCATCTTTTAAATTAGCATGAAAATTTTGTGGAAAAAACAAATGAATGATGGATGAACACAGGCTCAAACAAACAACAAACAACCAACAAACAATACACATCTAACAAACAACCAACAAACAACCAGAAACAATAAACATCCAATAAACAAACAAACAACCAATTAATATCTAACAAACAACCAACAAACAATAAACATGTAACAAACAAACAAACAAACAAACAAACAAACAAACAAGCAAACAAACAGACAGACAGACAGACAGACAGACAGACAGACAGACAAACAAACAAACAAACAACCAATAAACATCCAACAAACAAACAAAAATAAATATCCTACAAACAACCATCAAGCAAACTACAACCATCCAACAAACAACTAACAACAACCCAACAAACATTCAACAACAGCAACAACAACAAACATCCAGCAAGTCAACGCTATCCTTTATATCCACGGTAGGCTGCATTTTATTCAAAGAGGTGAAAAATGCGAACATGTTTTGTTGATAGAAGCATAAATACTGACAAAAATATCTTTAAAAGATATAATCCACAAAGAAATAAGATCAGATATTAAACGTTTTACCATTTTCAAAAATAAATTCACTAAACCAACGTGTGTCAGTGATAGCCTCAAATTTCATCGTTATTATGTAGACACTTGTTTCTGGAAAGCAAGTCAGCAAATCCTTCAACAAAAATTACCAATAAAATTTCTATATATAAATTTCTATATATAATATTTATATATATATATATATATATATATATATATATATATATATATATATATATATATGTATGTATGTATTTATATACATAATTAAATAATAATATTATAAAAAACTTAACTTTAGACAGAGCTTTAAAACAAAAAAACATCTAATAAAAACCCCTATTTCAAATTCTCTATATAATGTTCTAAAGTTCCTAAATTAAATAGTTTTCTTGCAACCAAACATTCATAACTTTCAACATTCAACTCAATATTGGAACTTTCAGAGCAATAATAAATTCAATAGGCAAACAGTTGTTAGTAATAACAAAGTCAAATTATGAAAAATAAAAAATTCAACAAACTTCGTCTGCATGTGGACACTTAAATTCTAATCTACCATTCCAATCTTTGCCAACCTGTATGCATTAGATGTAGATGCAATTAAATACCTATTTCTGCCAATCAGTGAACAAGTTATGAGACTAAAAAAAGTCTCATTCACATTTGAAAAACACGTACTTGATATTCTTCAATTTGAGATGAGATGTTGTTGGGCAAGCAAGAAACTTTCTTGACATTAATGTTCAAAAACAATGACACATTATGATGGCACTGTTTTACTTTTGCAAAATAAATTTAAATCAATCATTAGAAATGGACCAAAAGACCGATGAAACATCACCTTTCAATCAAGTTACTGCACAAACTTATAGTTTTATAAACAAGCTCTTATTTAATTAATTAGACAAATTAAATCAAATAAAATACTTTTAATCAGTTTTAATTGCCAAAGTAAAATAACAAATGTCAAAAATAACAAAACTGTTACTAAATTAATATTGAATAAATAATTGATATTATTTTTTTAAATTTATAAAAAAATTAAATACTTCTGATTGTCACAGTAGAGTTTTTATAAAATGTTCTGGCTATGGTAAGTGAATACTGAAAAAACATAATGAATATTTATATATTTAATTATTTTTAATGGTGATGCATTGTGAATTTTATAAATCAAATAATAAATCCAATTTATGTCAAATCGGATTGTACATAAAGACTATCAAAGTCAATTATTTTATTTATTCCCTCTATCCAACTAATTACTAACCTAATAATACTAAATAAAGTTAAGGTTCTAAGTTAAAGTTTAGTTAGAAGTTCTTAACATAAAACTAAATAAACCAAACTTACTGTGAGTGTATTGTATGTATATGTAGAATAATGATTTCTTTTCTTCTACAAATAATCTACTTAACTAATCTAATAAATAACTATTGCAGTATTAGTTTTTGTTTTGCAAATTTCAAATATAACTGCTATTAAATTAAATAAATCAACATTATTTATATAGATAGAGAATCTATGTAACTTTGAAGTTAAGTTTATTGATTTAATTAATTTTAATACCAGTTACCAATTTTAAAAATAACTGTTAGATTTAAAATTTGCAAAATGAAAACTAATACTGCAGTTGTTATGTGTGTGTGAATATAAATATAATTGAGATAGATATAGAAGAGTAGATAAAATAAAGCCTATGCCTATATAATATATGGCATATGCCTATGATCAGATGGCTAATCTATCTAACTAACTAAAAACTAACACTAACTAATCATCTAATATTCTAATTCTTCCAATGCTAATCTAATCTACATAAAAAATGAAGTAGCAAAAATAAATTTTTCCAATGAACATATTAAAATTTAAATTAATAACTAAATTAAAAGTTGAAAATGACATCAATAATAATATAATTTAATAATTATAATGACAAGATAGCCTGGTTGGCTGAACACTGAATTGAAAATTGAACAAGTTAGAAACTGAAGCAGAAGAGCAGATGATTTCTACTAGATGTTAATTTAAGATTGAATTAAATTAAATTAACAGATTAACTACCTACATATATTAATAATTAATTGTTATTATTCAATGAACAACAAGTTCAAAAACTTACTTCGTTTTGAAGAAATGATACGGTATCTTTTCCAACTTCTATGCCATTTATGAATGAGGCATTTATCACTAAAAAAGACGCTACAAATAGAAAACGTTGAAATTTAGCCATTATTTCATAAATAAACTATATCTCATTTTTAAATGGACGTTTAAAAATAAAAACTAGTGATGTATCTATTAGTAATTGTTAGCAACTTTAGCTCAATTACTAGAAAGTTAAAAGTATTCGATTAACTAACTAGATTTGAAATTTACAAACTGATGGATCTTGATAATCGCTCTAAATTTTGTAAAATCGTAAATGATGAAAAAGTAGTTAGTGAAAGAAAAAAAAAGTTTCAGAAAACATAGCATAAGAAAACGGATATATAGAGAGAATGTTTTTGATTTTGCGTCTCATATTTCGATTTTTTAAAGAATAAAAAAAATTGTGAATTGATCATATATTAATATATATATAATTATATATATAATATATATTGAACAAATAATCATATATAGAAAAGCGATGACTTTGCAATCTAAATCCTTCAAAAATGTTTTTAAGATTCGGTCTGTTTCGATGTCTCGATCGTCAATTCGTCGAGGCCGTCGATTCTTCGGTAATTTGCGTCTTACAAAAATAAGAAAAATTGTACGGAGTGACGAATAAATAAATATAAAATAAAATTTTATTTCAATTTCATTACAATTAAACTGCAGATACACAAAGTACCAGAATAACTTTTTATTTCAATAAACAAGTTTAAAATCAACCGTCACTGTCGTGTGCCATCATTAACCAGCAAGCTGGTGAGGTGGGTGAAAGTTCTTGTTCAATGTTCTTGTTCACAAGTGGCCCCGCTCAATTTGTTCTTGCCTTGTATTGTACATGAACCAGTTTCTTGTTACATGCATGTATTTAACATAATTTTAACTTAGTTCTCAAACAACACAGATAATATATAGTTTATTTATGTCCTCTGTCATTGCAAAAGGAATGTCTACTTTTTTAACTAAAGATACCTGCACTAAACTTCAATTTACAATTGTTAAGAACTTGACTCCATGCAAAAACTTCAGGTTTGTTGTTTCTGTTATGATGAGTTATGATATGATGCAGTTATGTTATTTATTTAAATTAAATTATGCATCATATATATATATTATTTATTTTGTTATTTAATTTTTATCTGATAAAATTTATAACAAATATAATTAAAATTGTATTATTTTAATTTCTGTTGTCTGCTGATTTTTTAAATTTTAAAATCTTGTTGACTAATCTGATATGGATTAAATTAAAAATAATTATTTTTAAAATTTGCTCTGAACTGAAGTTTTCATCATCTTGTATCACTTGCTCCATTTATGTATCTACTTACTTATTATATTTTGGCTGTAATAAATAATAATAATATTGAATTTTTCCTTAAGTTTTTATCATATACTGCAAATGGAAACTTAATTTTTTAAACTATTCTGGTCTAAAAAGCTTCAATAAAAATGTGAGATAAATGTGAAATTCTTTGGAGTTATTATTATCCTTGTCATTTTATTTACATTTATTAAATTTTTGACTAGCTAGAAGCTGTTGAACATTGCCAAAATGGTGCTTCACAAATTAATTGATTGATTTTAAAATGTTCACATTAGTACAGTATTTTACAATTGTAGTGTATTTATATTACTTTCAGCATTGAAGATGGCATGTTCCAGTTACCAGAATCTCTTAAATCTTCAAAGGTGAAACAGAATGACGTAAGTCATACAGTGAATGTTTAATCAATTTTATTATTCTATGATTTCAATAATTAAATTTTTATTTTAGTATGCTCTCTTGAAATTGTTGAAGCCTTCAATTTTGCACGAAGTCACCATCCTGCACAGCACTCTGAAAAGTTTTGCCATCTATGCTGGCTTATCTGAAGATAAATTAAACTTGATTTGTGAAGGGTCTGTACAAATTTTAAATCCGCATTCTCTTTTAAGATGTTTATCCCGCTCGAACTTTATCTTTGCTATCTTATTATTTTGCTTCCACCTTTATTATTACTATTTGCATTTCGCATTATTACTATTGGCTTTCATTCTGCAACAGGAAGATGCGACATGATGATGATGACTACGTACATTCAAGCACAGTTCAGAACAAGATCAACTTCATTCTCATGCCTTGCTTATATGTTAAATTTTGTTAGTGTCACTTTTGTTACTTAATTTTAATTCTTTTTTATTTTCAAAGTTCTTGTGGTTCATTTTGTTTGCTAATTTTGTTCACTCTATGTAAAATTGAAATAATAATTAAAAGTGTTATTTTTGGTTTAAAAATTATATTAACATTATATTATTCACAATTTTAATAATATGACTTTCAATAAAAATAATTGTACTTATAAAATTTGTTTGGATGCTTCAGTTACTCTTTCTCGTTTCATATATTGGGAAATAGATTGTAATCATCTTCATTATAAAATGCTGAGCTACATTTGAAGATTGTACAGAAGATTGTTAATGTTATAAACCTTGAGTACATTGAACACGAACAGGTCCTTACCAGTACCATCATTCGAGTCGATTATTCGATGTAGAAGACTGCCTCACACTGTATGGCAGTGCTGATGAAATGCTTGTTACTGCTGGCATCAGCAACAACGTGCATGTATGTTTGCTTGCTTGTCATCAGTTGGCAGCATTTTTTTTTCATTCCACTATAAATTTCATAAACTAGTGAAATAAACAGAATATTTCTACGTCTATGAAAGAAGTTACATTTTGGTGTCAGCCACTAACTCATTAGAATTTATTATCACATTCTTGGAATATAAATTGCTTCAATAAAAATTTGCTTTACAAAATTGTATTTATTGTCCTTAAGATATATTACAAGTTTGTTATTATATCTAATAATTTACAGTATGAAAACACTCTGTCAGTTAAATTGTGTCTGAAGTATTTGAGACAACGTGGGTATAAGGAAGCCTTTGATTCATTGAGTAGATCATCAAATGTGTCACTGGAACATGGCATAGTTCGTGACCTCTACAAATGCATTGTGAGTCCCAATAATGTTTTAACTTTTTCATTGTTTTATATGAACGAATGTGTTTATGGGTGTCTGCTTGCTTTTTTATTTGTTGGTAGTTCACAATTAATTACAGAATGATTAAATTATGATTTTTTTTTCATCAGATAGATGAAGGTGATTTTGAGAAATGTGAAAAAGTTGTTGAGCAGTATGTTGAAGGTTGGTTGAAGTTTATTTCAAAATTAATTTCAGAATGATGATGATTTATTGCAATTATTTTATTTTTTCTCATGGCTGTAATTTATTTTGTTTCTTTCTGTACTTATTTTTATAAATAACGTTCTGAAGCCTTTTTGAGTTTAAACTACATGCTTTATGAATTGCATGACGAATTCAACTTTGAGGTGCTATAAGGCGGGAGAACCACACAACAAGTGAGATGTTGTCAGATGATTTTAAGCGTGACAACCGTACGACGAATTGGACGTTCTGATGGCCCGAGTTAGGCGTTATGTTAAAAGGCGCAAAATGATATAAAGCATAAAAATTTCAAAAAAATCGACATGACGTTATGTCGTAAATCATTCGAAAAATAAACAGATAACTTCTTTAACAATAAGTTTGTAGGAAAGTATATAAATTCTATATAAATAAAAATCATTAATTGTCATTATCCCAGAATTAACAAAATACGGAGTAATATGCTCGTATTTATCTACCCAGTAATGATTTTTACGAAATTATTTTAGACAAATGTTAAATGTCTCATATAGGAATTTGAACTTTTACCCCAAATCGACAAACGAAATATCAAATTCGGATATATCAAAGAAAAATCGATCATTTTTGTCACTTGATTGTGAATTTTACTTCTTATTCTAAAAATTATGCCTAAATATTTGGAAAGTTTATTTTTGATGTAAAGAATGTGATCATTCCATGACATATCATTTGATTACAACTCCTAAAAATTTAATAGTTGAGACACGCTTTGTTTGAGTATTATTAGTTTATTAATTACTGCATTATGTCCGAACAAAATATAATTGGTTTTATTAACAGTCAAATGAAGCTTATTTTTAGTCAACCAATCTGCGCCCTATGCAGTTCCTTGTTCGCAACCTCGTTTTAAGCCATAACATCTCTATCTTGATATATAATGGTAGAATCATCTGCATACATCACAAATTTTAATTTTGTAGAGCAAAGACTCAAGTTATTAACATAAACGTTAAATAATAAAGATCCAAAAATTAAATTTTAATTTTGTAGAGCAAAGACTCAAGTTATTAACATAAACGTTAAATAATAAAGATCCAAAAATTAAATCACAAATTTTAATTTTGTAGAGCAAAGACTCAAGTTATTAACATAAACGTTAAATAATAAAGATCCAAAAATTAAATTTCTGAACTGATGAGAGTCGTTTCATCAGAATGCCGATGTTGCAAAAAGTTAAATTAAAATCAATTTTTTGCTAATCGGCTTTAATATTTTTGGTAAAATCTTTAGTTAATTGATTGATTAATCAGTTAGTAGTTGACGCAAATTGTTTGAGTATAACGGGAAGAGCTCTGTTAGGCGAGCTAAACTGGCCCCACGGACATAAAAGGTCCAGAGTGGACTTATCTTCAGACTCGTCGCATCATCAACATGAAGGTCTAATGTTTTTCGTTATTGAACTGGCAACTCAGGTCCCTGACCACGAATTCAAACGATTATCCATATTCAAAATTCAAAAGTTTTTTCAAAATGAAGTGGGAGAATTAGAATTCATCAAAATCCTGCCAAACAAAATTTTAATTTAAAAAAAAGAAGTGAAGGAGTAAAAAGTTTTAAATAAAGAAAATTTGTTTAACGAAAAAGTTAAATCTTCTTCTCATAAAACACTAACACCGGTAAAAGTGTCATTAAAACAACAATATTTAGATACTGTTCTGAACAAGAAATTAGCAATGAATTACTTGACCAAGGTGTTATAGATGTTCATAGCATACAAATAAAAAAAAATAACCAGAAAATAACCACCAACACGTTTATAGTTACATTCCAGAGTTTTCAAATTCTTAAGGAGTTGAAGGTGTGTTTTCAATTACTACAAGTTGAAAAATTTATCTCTCCACCTATGAGATGCACGAGGTTTCAAAGATATAAACACCATCATAAAATCTGTTCAAGAAAGGAGATGATATGTGCAAAATGTTGACAAGCAGGACACAGGCATACTTGGGAGTCACCATGCCAAAACTCACCGATCTTGTTCGATTGTTAGATTGCGTCGGTTGGTCGCAGAGCTCCGAGTAAATGTCAAGTAATCAATCAAAAAATCAGTCGAGTAACGCCAAACATTCGGTAGAATTTATTGAATATTGTAAATATATGTATGTATGTATATATATATATACATACATGTATGTATATGTATATATATATGTATGTATATATATATATGTATATATGTATAATTAGGAAGAAGACCAAGTTCTATACAGTTGTTCAAAAAATTCACCGACGATTCAGCATTAACAAGTTTTATGGTTGATTTTCTAATATTTTGAACTAGTTCTTTACAATTAAGTCTATTCAAAATGTTGAAATCCATTTTATAATCGTTTATGATTTTAATTGTTAAAATTAATCAAGCAAGATCCCATTTTTATAATCGTTTATTTTTTATATTATTATTAAAGTTATGCATATAGATCTATTTCGACGTAAAGTCATCATCAGTGCAATATATATTTTAAATAAATTTTATTAATAGTTAATTAGTTGTATTTTTTAATATATTAAAATAAAATAAAAGTAACGAAATAAAAACGCAAAGGTTCATGAA
>NW_008704501.1:227875-292764 GCF_000326865.2 Helobdella robusta | reverse complement strand
CTATATATGTATGACACGAACACTTACTTATTTATCTTCAATTATCTTTCTGCTTCAGTTATTTTCCTTATTTTATTTCATTAACTATTCATGTATTTACCTGCGGTGGCCACCACAAGACAAACAGTCTTATTCGGTCTCCGCATATTCAACTTCATAACTTTTATTCACTTATTTGATATGTTGTTGATTATGAATAAAACTTTGAAAATGAAAAAATGAAATATATATATATATATATATATATATATATATATATATATATATATATAACTCTATATAAAGAAAATAAATGAAAAAACAGACATCTATCATTTTCTCAGCGATCAAAACACGAATGATGACTCAGATTGTCTCTGTGAGATGAACGATGATGACAGTGATGGAGAAATTCTCAATAATATAAAATTTACAAAACCCAAAAACACTAACAAATGTAAAAATTATTCTTAATAATAAAAAGATATTAACTAACAACAAAACCACAAATCAACTTTGCAGTAATAACAATTATAAAGTTTTTTCCTCTAATCATATCACAGAGGAAAATGCCAATGACATTAAAATTCTTCTGTGGAACGTAAGAGGGATGAAACATAACCTTCCTGAACTACATATATTAATTCAGAAGTATAACCATCATATAATTTGTTCACAAGAGAAAAAAACTATTGAAAACAAACAGATAAATTTTAAAAATTACTCAGCAGCAAAACAGTCTCACCAATAAAGACTAATCCCATCAGCTGGAACATCCATTTTTGTTCATCATAAATTGTTTTTCATTATTTTTTTTCATCATTTTTGTTTATTTTTGTTCAATTATTTTTGTTCATCATAAATTATCATTTCCATATAATAACAGAACATCACTTGATAGCCACTAGAATAACATCCAATAAAACAATAACAATACGTATATAACCACAAATATGTTAATAATAAAATCCAAAGATATAAACCAGGTACTGCAGCAGATCCCCAAACCATATCTTGTGTTGGGAGATTTTAATGGACACAATCAATTATGGGATGTCCAAGTTCGAATGCACTTAGTAAAGAATTAGAAAAAAATATAATTGAAAATTATATGTGTCTCATTAAACCAACACTATCAACAATTTTCCATGAGCACTTAAATACTTCTTCTATGATTGACCTAGCCATCTCATCACCATCCCTGTATTTAGATATAGAATGGGAGGCTGAAGAGGATCTCTATGGCAGTGATCACTTTCAAATAATATTAAAAATTAGAAATAAACATCCTATAGTTAACGAAAAGCAATGGTTAAATTATAACAAAACTGACTGGCATGAATTCAAAAAAAGACAGAAGAATTGATGAATGGTTTTGAAATAATTGATGATGAATCAATGGACAGATGGATGGCAATAATAATCGCAACTATAAAACAAACTACCCCTGTAATGCAAAATAAAAAGGGAAAGACAATTAATCCTTGGTTTAACAAAATATGCAAAAACGCAATAAAATCAAAACAGAAGGCAGTTAAAGCAATTAAAGGCAAATCCATTCAATCAAATTTATAAATTACAAAAAGTTAAAAGCCGAGGTTCGCAGAACAGTAAGAGATGAAAAGAAACGTTGTTGGAATTCTTTTATTGAGGGTTTGTATGGGAAATGATCAGAAAAATAAAAAATAAAAATAATGATAGCAGAATTATTAATACTATACTTTTAGTTCTGATAATGAAATTTCAAATATTTTAGCCAGCAACTTCCATAAAAATTTTGAAATTCAAAACAAGACTTTTGCAAATATTAATTCAAGGGAAGAAGACAACGATTTGGATTTGTATTAAAAAGAACAAGAATTTTATAATTAGTTTTTATTTCAGCATATTTAGTTTTTTTGTCTGGCGTCATAATAATCGAAGCGATCGGAGACCATATAATTAACTGAAATAATTTTTTGAATAAAAACAAAAAACTACTATTTTACCTGAAAATAATAAAATAAATTGAAATGAAATGAAATTTTAAAAAATTCCGAAACCCAAAAACTGATCTAAAAAATTTTTAAATGAAAAAAATTTTATATGCATGAAGTCTCTCCCCATTTCAACCGGGAGACTATGTGTACCTGAGGTTTTTGCTCTTGCAACAGACCCTTAGGCAAAGATTGTTCTATTTATTTCTAGAAAAACTAATCAATCAATCAATCAATCAATAAAAAGAAACAAACCTATTTAAGCCTTAGGTAGCTGTTGATGCTAGTAGATTTTTTTTTGTAAATTTTCCGGTCCAAAAAATTAATTATTTTCACGTTTTTCATGCATTACATTAACAATGTTTTATGGCCTTTATTTAGAACCATTTTGATAATCATGAAAGTGTTGTTAGGCTGGCAGCCAATTCATTCAAAAGCGCATAGCGTTACGAATATCACCATCTTATTTTATACAAATATTAATATTGTTGGCACTGGTGTTGTGTTTTAACTCATGAATCCCTTACTGCTATGACAATATTGTTGAATTAACTTAATCTTAGATGGTTGTTGTGATGAATTCATCAATGCGCAGAAATGCAGGGCTAAATGGACCTTGCTGGGACCACTACTCCCTCAACATCCTACCCTTCCTACAACAACAGCTACCACTACTACTTCTACTTCAACTTTCACAACCACCAGTACTAACAATACTGCTAAAGGTGATTGGGATAGCAACAACAACGGTTTGTTTTTTAATGAATTATTATTATTATTATCATTATTTTTATTATTGTTGATTTTATTTCTCTCTGCGCCCATTTGAGTTACTCAACATTTTAATTAGATAGTATTTCATCATATTTTTTGTTTATGTCATTTTTTATAGTATTCATTTTCATTACTTTTAATTATCATTAATTCCATTTTTAATATTCTTATTAATATTTACGTTTTACAGTTTGGTTACCTTTTTATCATTAAAAACACTAACAGATTGGAATTGTTTTTTAAATTTCCTACGTTTAGTTAAATTGCTTATATATTCAAAATGATCTTAACATGATATATATATATATATATATATATTAACATTTATATGGTATTGTATGAATTCTACCGATTTTCTACCGAATGGTCTCCTTCCAACATTTACGCGAAGCTACAATTTGGCAGAATTCATACAATACTGTATAAAATATGGTCTCTTTCCTATATATATAAATATATAAATATATATATATAATATATATATATATATATATAAAAGAGTTCAAAAAAAATTATCATCGCTGTGGTTCTTCTTGCTTCTTGTGATGATGTTCCATTTGCAAGTGATATTTGCGCTGTGGATTGTGGCGTTGGTATCTACAGTGTTGGCACTGTTGTTGTTATTGTTGATGCTGTTGTTGTTGTTGATGTTGTTGTTGGTGTTGTTGATGTTGTTAGGGTTGTCACTATTGACGATGTTCCAATTGCAACTGATATTTGCGCTGTGGGTTGTGGCATTGGTATCTACAGTGTTTGCACTGTTGTTGTTATTGTTGATGCTGTTGTTGATTTTGTTGTTAAGGTTGTCACTATTAGTATAATTGTTGTTTACATCATCAATATTGTTGGTGATAACATTGTTATAATTTAATTATCAACAAACATCATAATTTATTATAAAAATAGTATGTCCTCAATCATATAAAACAGATGAAAAAATAATGAAAAAGATAATAAATAACAAAGCTAAAGTCATAGATACAAACAGCTCAATAAAATTAAGAATTTACTACTTGAACAGGAAAACATCATCTCTAATAATAAAAAACAATTCCAACATTAAACCTTCCTCGGACAAGAAATGTAGTCATTTGATTTATTCATTCACATGTAAAATTGGTGAGTGCGTGCATCAAAATTCTGAATACATCGGAATGACTACAACAACATTAACGAGAAGACTAACTATGCATGAGCAACATGGAGCTATAAAAGACCACCCAATTGAACAACACAACACTATTATAACAAGGGAAATTTTAGACAATAACACCAAAGCAATTTATTACAACAGAGAATACTTCAAATTGAAGATAGCAGAATCAATTTTTATAGATAAACGTAAACCAACAATAATTTTTTAAACTAAATAATACCAATATTCTTCCAACAAAGAAACACATGATTAACTTTAATTCTAATTTAGTTACAATCAAAGTTGCTGTGAAAACAAAGACTCAAAGACGAAACAATACTATATAACTACACTGATGATGACAGTTAATGCTGAAAATAGCTCTTCTGTAGTAATAACGTTATTAATAATGTTTTGTCAAAAATGTCAAATATTAAAAGTTTTTTATTTAACCTTAATAAACTTCAGCAAGATGATAAAAGTTTCGTTAGAAAAATTGAGAAACTCAACTACAAGTTGAATAATGCCGAAAACGCAGTGATCTTTATAAATAATTGTATTTATGATAGTATATTTATATATATATATATATATATATATATATATATATATATATATATATATATATATATATATATATATATATATAAAAGGCATATATATATATATATATATTTCTTCAAAGACACAACAAAGTAAACAGAAAGATATTTGTGATAGTGCCTTAACTAAAAATTGTCAAAAATATTTCGTTGAGACAACTAAAATGACCAAACTTTTGCAAAAATATAGACACATTGCATAGTTACACATATATAAATTATATAAATATATATAAAACATTATTCTAAGTTATGATAGTGGATGACAAATTATAAAAAATATATATACATAACGTGAAAGTCAGAGTAACGAAAAATATATTCATACATACATACACACTTACTTATTTAACCATATATATACATACATACATATATATTGTTTATTGTTTATTTTCTTCAAAGATACAAAAATAAACAGAAAGAAAAACTCGTAATAGTTTATTAACTAAAAATGTTCTACAAAGATTCAATGAGAAAACAACAATGATAAAATTTTTGCAGAAGTATACAAACGCATTTTCTCTCACATATAAACACCATCTGCACAGTTACAAAAATATAAAAAACATTTTTCTAAGATATGATCGTAGGTGGCAAATTGATGAAAAATATACATACAAAACGTACATAGTCAGAGTAACGAAAAATGCCCGGTTGGATAGTCCGTAAGCACAAGGATTCATGGAGGTTTATAAGCACAAGCAACAATTTTGAGATTTTTTTAAAATGATGCCAGATTATCGATGTTTTTAATGCTGAAGGGAATCACACTGTTCCATAATTTAGGGGCAGTATGAGATATACAATTGTTTCCCAAATTTAATCTAGATGTTTTTATATGGAAAGTATCATTTTGCCTTCTAATAATTGATTTATATGGATTTGAATAATGGAAGAATTCTGAATAATATGGAGGTAAAAGATTTCTTAAGAATTTAAAAGTAAATAATGTTTGAAGATAGAAATTAATTTGATAAATTGATAGAATTTTAGTCTTAGCAAGAAGTTTTTTGGTATGATCGGTTTGTTTTAAATTAAATATAATCCTTATAAATATAATCCTAATCCTTTAAAATACATGAAAAACTGTGAATTTTTTTTCTAATTTCCAAAATATGTAACGACCATGACAGATTACTTTTGATATATACATCTAAAAATTTAATTGTGCTACATTTCTAAGAATATTATTATTTAACTTAAGAGAAAAGTCTTGAATATCATTGGTAAGTATTGTAGGAACAAAAATTGTATAGCCTGATTTATCAATGTTGATGATTAGCTTGTTGGCCAAAAACCAAGCCTCAATTCTCTTGAGATCGATATTAATTAGCGATAAATCATCAATTAGTGATTTCGAACTGTAGAAAATATTAGTGTCGTCAGTGAACATAATACATTTAAATACTATAGTGTACCTAATATATATATATATATATATATATATATATATATATATAATTAAATGCTGAATATTCATAATTGAAATCTTACTTTTAATATAATTTTGAATCCTAAAATTTAGCCTCTTAATTGAAATTCCTGAAAAGTATTGTGAAGTTTATATTAATAATCGCGATTTTTGTGTAAATATTTTATCATTTTTATTAGTACTAATCATTTGACATCTGACACCACGCATAACTTTTTCTTCAATGCACTTTTTTGTCTGCCCCACATTCACATTATAAGAGAAGTGCTGGCCCAAGAACCGAGGTGGACATCAGATCTGCGTGAACAGTGTGGATGGTGCCTTGTACATGTTCGGTGGCTGGGATGGTCACAAAGATCTCGCTGATTTCTGGATGTTCGACATCAAGTGCCAGTCTTGGAAGTGTCTTTCCCAAAATGTTACAAATGAGGTAAACGTTGTGTTTCAGTTGCGTTGAGATTAAGCTTGTTGAAGTTATGTTGAGATCATTTTGAGATCATGTTGAGAATATGTTGAAAACTTTATTGATGATTTTGAACCGCAGGGTGGTCCAACAGCGAGGTCCTGCCACAAAATGTGCATTGATGTGCAAACAAAGAAGATTTACATGATAGGAAAGTATCTGGAAAATGACAAGAGGGCATCTGAAAATCTTCTTGTATGTTTCGTAATTATATCCACTTAGATGGAATTGTTCACATTTAAGTCCCTTTTCTAAACAATCTGTTATTTTTTAGTTCTGAGTTTTTATTACGTTTTCATTTATGATGAATGAACACGAACAGAGTGATTTCTACTGCTACGACATAACATGCAACACGTGGGAACTTTTATCTTCGGACACCAGCAGTCAGGGAGGACCATCACTTGTCTTTGATCACCAGATGGCCATCGATGATGAGAAGAAGTTCATTTACATCTTTGGTGGAAACAATTTCATCAGGTTCAGTTGCGGCTTGAGTTTATAACTCTGTAAACTATTATTATTAGTCTCACTTTGGTTGTAAAATTGTGTACTATCTTAGTGTTCAATTTGCTCTCGTTCTATTTTTTATATAATGAGTAATGGAAATGTGTTATTATTTCTTTCTTTTTGATTTGTTAATCAATAATGGTTGTAATAATGCGGCTGATGGGTATTATTGAATCTTTTATATTATATATATTCACAGCTTCAATATTAACATGCGTAGATCTTCATTTAAATCAGTTTGAGTGCTTGTGAAGACAGATCGGTCCATCCTATCTTCATGTCCATTTTTGTCTACAACATATCAAAAAGGCAGTGGCGACAGATCGAGAAGTTCAACAACGTACCTCTGCTTAGGACAGGTCACTCCTTGCTTTTTAGTTCTGTTAGTATGAAACAACTGATTCCTTTTCTGTTCTGTTG
Organism: Helobdella robusta; assembly: GCF_000326865.2. Lineage (NCBI taxonomy): Eukaryota > Metazoa > Annelida > Clitellata > Rhynchobdellida > Glossiphoniidae > Helobdella > Helobdella robusta. The sequence goes on along the minus strand of NW_008704501.1, from coordinate 285,470 downwards.
CGTTTTTGGCGAGATCAATAATTTTCAATAAATTCATTTTCGGCATTCACTGTTTAATTCAACAAACCCAAATATCATGTTGAGTGATTTGTTGTTTTTCAAAACATTTTGTTCATGCTTCATATCGGTCACCTATTTTTTGTTACTGAACACTTGATATACTTTGGATCTTAACTGACAGAAACTAAAATGTTTGTTCCTCTTTGGAGGCCACCATCAGCGCTACCCCACTAACGACTTCCACGTTTTCAAGACAACCGAGGATGGGGACCTCGAGTACTTGCACCACTTGACCACCAAAAACTTTTTACCTGGTTCAGTCGTTTGACTATTTCAACGTTATTTAAAAAATAATTATTTTTATTTACTGATTTTTACTGATTAATGTCTAAATAAATTTTAAACTAAATTTAAAATTGGTCTTGAAAATGATTGATGCTGCTTACCTATCAGAATCGCTCTGTGGATTCACCCATCGCTCAACCATTGATTCCGATCGTGATGAAATTTACATAATTTCTGTAAGTTCATAATTCCTAGCATGTTTGCAGCGAAACATGATTGAAGTGATTGATTGGACTATGGAAGGAATGGCGAGCTCGGTTTTTATCTTTATTTTATTTTCTACCTTCCGAACCCTGACACTTTTTATTCAAATATAAACGCTTGAGCTCGGAAGATGCAAATTAAGATAAGAATCAAAAGAGGTCGCCATGCCTTTTGTTGAATGCCTATTGATATATATGTTACCATATATATCTCCATATTTTATTCTTTTTGATGGTTAGCTACATATTAAATATCCAGTAATAACATATAAATATTTACACTGGGGTTTATAACTTTACTTTTTTAAATTTTTATATTTCTAATGCTCTTTTTGATGAATCTTACCTTATTTTTTGGTGTAGAATGTCTTCAAACAAAAAATGTCGTCTGTAGGTTTCTAGGACTGTACAATGGAGTTTACGGTAAGCTGACTGATTAAAAAAGATTTCTGCAGAGCTGCTGAAGATTTGAAAGGAGCTAAGCTTTACTTTCCTTTCTTAGGAGCAAGTTTTAGCAAGGTCGACAAACTCATAAGTTAATTGAAAAAAATTAAAAGCCATCTTATAAAGAATTTTAAACATTTATTTCATCTTTTAATGTCGAAGCGGAGAGAAATTTTGTTTTACGGTGGAGACAAAGAGTTTTGCCGAAAGTAAATTAAACCAAGAGGACGAGTAGGATGCACTACTGAAACGACACGCCCTACAAAACGATCAGGAAGCTCAACAAGCGAAGTTCAGAAATTTGGTATTGGCGCTAAAACTGAAACGACTAGAGCAGTAACGATGCTGAAAGTGCAGAAGATCTTATTCCACAAACAAAACTTTGGTATGAATATTAATCGATACAAGCTAATAAACAGCAATTTTAAAATTGAAATTTTCTTTGTGAATTTTTAAATCATTATATCGATGGTAGCAAATAACTTATTCATACCATAGTTCACTGTTTACCACCGCATTAAGGAATAATATAACATATAACCCTACCGGAGCTAAATTTATCATCTTCTCGCTCTCACTCTTTCTTTTTCTGTTACAAATTTTTGTGCTGAGACTGCTTTTATTTTGTTTCGGTATTTTTCTCCGTTAGCCTTAACCTTTTCTGACTACTTCTCAGTCATCTGCAAAGTACAGACGAATCTCTAGACTTATCTGCGTACAGATTTGATCTCTGAGCGTTTTGTAAAAATAAATTAAGTTTTTTTTTAAATGAATGGATAAGAAACAGTAATAGAATGTTTGTTGAAAAGAATAAATGAAAACATTTTTAACGTGAAGTTTATTGAACTGAATGATTGTCAGGGCGTGAACAAGGATGCAACGCACCAGGAGAGGTCCAGGGAGTTCAAACAGAACTCCTTGTGGCTCTACAACATTAAGAATGGACTGTGGTACGTTATTGTTGTTGATGTTGGTTGTAGTTGTGAGAGTAAGGATGGTAGTAAATGGCAGCAATGATAATTGCGACAATGAACGTGAGGACATTATTATAATTGTGAATGTAAGCGATGTTGAAAACAAACTAAAAACACGCATTTAATTATAATAATACATCAATTTTATTAGAATTTTTGTTAGTCTTTTTCAACATGTTTCACGTTTATTTTTCAAAATACATGATCGAGGATAAAAACGAATTGTACTATGTTAGAAATACTGTTAGTGGTGTTAACACGATGATTGCATTGTTTTCAACATTAGGGATTGCGTGTACAATGATGAAAGCATTCAGAAAGAGATGCAACAACAACAACATAATTCATCATCGTCATTATCATATTTGTCGTCTTGTTTTCCAGTGCCTAGATTTGCTCATCAATTTGTTTATGATGTCGTACAGAAAGTTAGAGTTGATTATATTGTTTTATATCTTATTCATTTTTTTAAATTTATCAGACTAGGATTTCAAAGTCTTATGAGAAACAAAATAAAATAAACCAAATGCAGGTGCACTACTTGTTTGGTGGCAACCCTAATCAAGACATCATTAATGACGTTCGACTGAATGATCTCTGGATGATGAGGGTGAGCATTCATTTTGTGTGTTGTAACATTCTTGTTGTATATTTTATTTAACATGTAGTGTGTTGGAACATTGATCTTGTGACATTTATGTTGTGAGTTGGAACATCGCACTGGGCATATTTGGAGTGCATGTTGCATTTGTACGTTTAATTGATGCAAACGCCTTAAAATTGCAGTTGACGCACGTGGATAGAGTGAAAGTGAAAAAGGAACTGCAGTTGCTCGTTCGGGAGCACAGGTACATCGAAATGACCTACCATGACAAGACGTCTGCCCTCAACTACCTGCAGAATGAACTTCGTCAACTGGTTGACTTAACCGACAGGGAACAATTAGAAAAGGTTTCAAACATTTTTTTGTAATGCTTAAATTGCAATTTTTTGCTTTTGTGCGATACTTAGCTGTAGGTTGATAACTCCAGCATTCACTCTCTCACATCATTTTTTCATTGTTTTTCGTTAATTACTTTTATTAAAATATTTAAATAGGATGTTTGATCCTAAAATCTTAGGCGAGGAAAGCCGGTTTCTTAATTAATCAAAATTGTTTGATGAATGGGTTTGTTAAACTTATTAAAATAATCCTATTTCAAGTTTAAACCTCGTTTAAAATAATCATCAATGTCGATGTTGAAAGCATATTCCGTGATCCAGAAATTTGCTCGAAATGTATGCTGATAAGCAGATGGGAGTTTTTGAATTTTCCTTAGCAACAAAATATGCATTCAAATGGCAAAAACATCCATCTTCAACAAAATAGCCCGCGATTGGTTATTAAAAACAACACAGACGTTACTAACAACGTCTGTCTCCAACCGGAAAGTGTGTTTTGGTTAGCGATAATAGCTCAAAAGCTACCGGCGGTATCAGCACAAATTCCAACACGATCTCTGAATTTGTCGACGATACAACTAACGACTTGATTCTAATATTTCTGCATCACTTCAATGCCCCTTGGTTGATCATACTTCGGACGCAGCCTCTTCATCGCAAGTTTTTAATAAATCAAACATTAACATGGATCCAGATTGTAACATTTTTAATTCGTTACAACATCCCTGTTCTTATTATTCGGTTTTTTAACAGGTTTATTCATGACAATAATAAAAAAAATTATGAAAAGGATACCTAAAAAAGCGATGTCTTTAATTAAATTAATACCCCGCCAAAAATATAAACTCAGTTCAATTAGTTCCACTAAACTTCGACTAAAAATAAAAATTTTTACTTAGATTAAACGACAAAAAAATTTATATATATATTAATCATGAAAGGCTATTCAAATAAATCTTTAGATTAAGTTTAAAAACACTAAAAGTTGAACATTCTCGAACATAAAAAGGAAGCTGATTTCAATTTGAGCATTCATAGTAACAGATGGTTTGCTCGAACATCTCACTTGATGAAGTTTTAAGTCGATCAACGATCTTGTTCCAATCCTCTCGTCCACCTTAACGAGGATTTCAGATGGACATTAACAAGATTTCAAATAATTGACTTCCTAAACTGTTAATATTTTTAATTTATTAAAAATGTCATTATTGTTAATATTGATAATCTAGCCAATATATTATATAATCATTATTGTATTCCTAAATTTAATCATTTTTCAATACCACACATTAACTCGAGAAGTTTGTTTAATAAAGTTTCTAAAGCAACAAATGGAATCTAATTGAAGAAGCCTTGAACAAGAAAAATACTGGATCTTCAATCACAAAACTTAAAATTAATAATCAACTTATTGACTACAAACAAGATATATGTCATATCCTGAATAGTCATTTTGTCAATGCAGCCAATGAAATACTCGACTCAACAACAACTAAAACTATTCCATTATCTTCTATGCCTTAAATTAACATAAATGTTATCTCCTTACATAACATTGACATTTACGAACTAACCCCAACTGTTTCTAAAATGAAAGGAAAGAAAAGCTACGTGGACGACGGCCTTAGTATGTTTCTGAGTAAGATCATAATCAAAAATTTAATAGAACTTTTACTACATATTTTTAATTTATCACCAAGTATAGATATATTTCCTGAATATTTTAAGACATCAAAAATCATCTCTGTCCATAAGAAAAAAAGCAAAGATGTTAATAATTACAAACCAATATCTCTTTTGCCACCAATATCAAAAATTCTTGAAAAAATACTGTTTAATAGACTATCAGTAATTATCAGTATGGCTCTCTCCCTAAGTTCTCTACTGAGTTGGCCGTTCTGGATTTTTCCCAAAATATCTTTACTCATTTACTCGATAGCTATATTTCTAGATCCTTCCATTTAAATGATTTACTCGACAGCTATATTTCTAGATCCTTCCAAAGCTTTCAACATGATTGATCACAATATACTAATGAATAAATTTTATCATTATGGTGTCCGAAAAATCGCTCTTGATTGGATTGGCAGCTATTTAAATTCTCGTTATCAATATGTTTATATTGATAATTTTTGTTCTTCTAAGATCTGAATAATGAAAGGAGTAACACAAGGTTCAATTCTACCTCTGTAATTTTTTATATACTAACCTCATTAGCAATGTTTCTCCATCTACCAAATGCATACTAAACTCGGACGACACAAATCTACTTTTTTACTCCGGATAATATCCGATGCAATAAACATACGGGACCTTCAATATGGTCTAAATTTATCCCCGTTGATATATCAAATTTGAATATGCAGTATTTTTTTTTAATTTGCGAATTTGCTTTTCACCTTAGATCCCGACACCTTCTTTTTAGCCTAATGTTCTTACCTGTCTTTATTTTATTTTAATAATTGTTAGTTATGTCGAAGTACTGACTTGATATTTTCTGTTTTTGTTTTTTTTTTAATTTTTTTATTTACATACTTCATGTCGTAGTTAAGGGTGGTCTATCCAAGAGTTATATTGTTAACTTGTTTGGCTTTTCTTTAAAAAGAAATGAAATACAAACTATTTTTTAAGGATATTAAGCATTCTGATTTGTCTTCTTTGTCAACTTAAACCATCGGCCATCTCTTAGCCATTTTTATAGAATTTTACCAAATTACCTTCATGTATTTTCATTGGTAAAATAAAAGTTTTATAGAAATATTTCAATTATTTTTTTAAATTATGTAGATTCTTGTGACACTGCCCTCCAACAATTCATTTTTTTTTCTAAAATTTGAACATATGCAAAACGTCATATCTATTGATGGCCAGCATATCTTCATGAAATTTTGTGAACGCATAAACGACAAAATATGAAAATAAGTCAGAATTAATGACCTGGATCTAATTTTTTTGCAAAAACTCCAAAAAATAATTCACGGATTACAGATTTTTTTTTAATATTTGACATTTTTGAAGCGGTGTAGCTCAGAAACTACTCAGAAATAGAAGTACTTTAATTTTAAAAACTTATTTAAACTTACGTAACCTTATTTAAAATGCTAAATTTAAATAGAACATGCATCAAAGTTTTTGAGCTATAGATGTTAAAAATGACAAAACAGTAAAAAACTGATTTGAAAAATTTTCATAATAATTGAAATATCTTTACAAAATTTACATTATATCGATAAAATATATAAAGGTGCCCACACTTACGATAAAATATTTAAAAATACTAACACTTACGATATCATAAAATTTGGAAATGGTAAAGCGTAAAGTTTATTAGAAGTTAACAGAGAATAAATGACCAGTGAAATTTAATTTTTAACCAGTTCGAATCTCTGCCATCCATCCTCTTCAAAACCATGGAGTACAGTCTTGATAACTCAGATGCTGCCAAAAGTTCGTTCAAATCCCTTTTTAACTTTTTCTTATTTTTTTGTATTTTTATAATTTACGTTGACTTGTTGGTCGTTCATTTTGACAAGAAATTTATAATTTTTTTCTAGCAAATGTTCAATTTTTATTTCTCTCAAAAACTAATCACTTTATTTGCCTTTTAATCAATCAGCCATTCATCACAAAAGCACACACACACTCACGCAGATATAGAAAAGAACAGAATGGAGTTACTGAAAAAGATAAGTGGCTACCTGCCCGAATCGTACAGGGAACCTTCGTTGGACCTGATGGACCTCATCCCCGCAAGACCTTTTGACCCAATCAATGCTTTCCATCTGTAGTCCCATTTGCCCTTCCTTCAATCCAATCAATACTCAATAAACCTCATTATTTGAATTGTTATTTGTTTGCTATTATTATTTTTATTGTTATTTTTTCTTTATAAATTTATTTGTAAACTTTCATATTTTATTTTATTCTTATTATTTTATTATTGTTGTTTTTCTGTATTCTTGTTGTTGTTAGCTGAATTAGGTTTTGATCCTGGTTTGTTGACTTCTTGCCGGTCAACCAGTGCTTCTTCAGATTAGACTAACATTTAATTTTGCCTATTGACAAAGATTCAGTTTTTGAATTACTGATGTTTTTAATAATTTGAAATGATACTAATTTTGAGATTGAAACCTGCTTTGCATTAATTGGCGTGTTATTCAATTATGCGTTCATTGCGTTAGTTTCAGACGTCCGGTCATTTTCTTTTTGATTGATTGCTGCGTGTGAGTGAAACATTCATCCTTTTAATTTGCATGTTTTTATTATGAAATGAAGTTATTATATTTATTATGATTATTATTTACAATACTTTGTTTCTATCACACTCATCTTAATCAGATTCGTTGGCACTGCACTCACTCACTTGTGATATATTCATCTAGTGATAATATCGCTGGTGCTGTAATATGAGAGTTTGCGTTAAATTGTTGTATTGAAACATCCCATTTATCTATCGATTTATCTATCTTTCTTTATGATATATATCGGCTTCGATATTATTCAATGTGTTTTCACGTGCTTACCTACATGCATGGACGTCACACACACCACACACACAAATTATAATTGTTCGATATGACATGAACAAGGAATGGTTTTTGAAACTATGGAGTCTTTTGTCTCATGAGTTGGTGCTATGTGTGAGGCAATGTTGCTGTATGTATTGTCGTTATGTGCGTGTGATTTAAGTTTTATGTATGTATGTATATATGTATGTATGTATGCATGTATATATGTATGTATCCTATCGTATCGTCTCGCAAAACCGGTACAGCGCATCACATGAATTGACTTCAGATGCGCTTGTATGTATGGATGTAAAGGGTGTAATTTGGTGTGTATTTGTTGTAAGTATGCGTTTATGTGTCGAGTTTATGTGTTTGTATGTGTCGGTTTTTAAACATGTTTGTGAATTGATATCTTTAAATGAACGTCACCTACATGTGAATGATGAAAACTGTGTGACCTCACTGGCGATGATTGGTTGCAGATTATAGTTTGACGCCTGTGACGATTTACAATATGCGTGGGTTGACGGGTTAGGTTTTGACGATGGCGGCGATATTAATGGAGAAACTGATAATTGTGATAATTTTACAATTATTATCATTCATTATCGTCGTAAATTAGTTTTTGTTGATTTTTATCAATGCTGACTGTCGTATATAATACCATCGGTATAAATTATTGTTAGGATTAGTAGTTTCTCCAGTCGTTCGCATTCGCCGCATAATGTACAGTTTCTTTCATTTTCTTGGTTGATTTTCCCATTGCTTATTGTTGTCTGTTTTATTATTATTTCATTGTTGACAATTCTACAGGCCTTTTTTGTAGTTATTAAACATCAAATCAGAGAGAAGAAACAAAATTTATAATCGATTTTTAAGTTTTCATAGACAAATTTATTTTGTTTAAATTGAAGTATTTATCATTGGAGATATAATAGTTATCCTGAGACTGTTTATCCACAGTATTACATGCATGTCGACAGTTTTATTTCAATGTTCAGCTTAATTAAATTTCTTTCCTGCATCAAATTGCATTTGAATGGTGCTTCTTTATTTCGTTCATTTCCTTTATTAATTATTAGTTATTTAATATCATCTTTTATTTGACGGTTAGTGCAGTGTTATTGGAAACAAATTGAAAGTTTCGTGGACCAGGTTTTGTTTTTTTATTTTATCGTGTCTCTTTTCATATTAACAGTGTTGCTAAAAATTCCGATAGATGGGAGAGGTTGGCTTGGGATTCATTTGTATCGGCTGGTCGATGTTGGGTGAATTGACCCGCCCCTGTTCGTCGAAAACGCGACTCCAGTGCAACCAAAAAATTTTCATTTTCATCTAACTATAATAAAAAAAAGTTCACTTCTCCTTCCTACTCTTCTAGTCCTTTTCTGTTGCTCCATTATTTTTATCTAGGACCGTTTATTGTAATTTGATATTGTCTTCCTGATTCTACGCTGTATCCCGTCCTTCAACTAAATGTTTTAACCTCGTCTAGTTACTCAGGCTTTTATATTTTCTCATATATCTCCAGCACTGTATCGAATACAGAATAATTGTTAAAATTTGCACGTCAATGTACAAGTTTTAAATTAAGTTAATTATTTAATAATAGTAATTATCAGACATTTTGTTCAGAGGATCAGCAACACACCAACGTGCTAAATATGAAGAAACGTGCCAAACGACGCATCACACACAAAGCGTGTGATAGGCGGGATCTGTTTGTCACAGCTGACGGAGTTGAAAAAATATTTTTTTCGATAAAGTTGCTTGATTATAACCGTCAATTTGTTGTCAAAAATGAAACCCAAGTTTAAAACAGTATGTGGGGATCCAGCAAATAATTACATGAACTCAGTCGTGTTAGCTCAGTCGTGTATTGTGTTGTTATTACACGGTGGCCTCATTCGAATACTGTCTGTCTGAAACTCAAAGGCTATTTATCGCCATGCGTATAAGATGGTGCTTGCCTGGTGTAGATAATACATACTTTGTGGCATGAAGGTTTAAATATAGGAATGATATGTAGGCGGTTTTTCGTATGTCAGAACACCATAGTAGAAGGCTAAAAAAAATCTTTATTATATAGGTGTCATCATGTATCATGTGCATAAATAGTTTTGTGTAAATTCAACGAGCAGAATACCGAAGCCGTCCAATAAACGTATTAATATCGCTAAGCTACTTGCTGCTGGGCTGAAACAGATTGTGTTGTGTGATCGATTTCATAAAAACTCAAGCAATGCATGTGCGTGTGTGTGTGCGCGCACAAATGATTCTTGTATACAATTATCATACGTGCTTAATTTTCGATTGTATGCCGATCATAATCATCTCTTGGTGTTTCCTGGACAAGGAGTTAATAATTTTTCGTATCAACTATTTGTGAGAAAAATTTTATTTTGACTTTTTTACTAGTATTATTATTTTTAGTTTGGTTTAATAAAATCAGTTTAAAACTGCATAACCAAATCAAATATTTTTATTTCCACCAAGTATATAGTTTTAATTTTATGCCCATGAAACATGAATGAAGATAAAGAATTAATATGCGACCTGGGTAAGTTATCAATCGATTAAATTAAACAATTTCCGTTGTTTTAGTTACAACTTTAACATTGTATATTTAGGTAGTCTATATATTTTCTTGACGATTTTTCAAACATATGTCATTATAATAGTTTGTTGTTCGATCATTTTTTAGTGGTGTGGATACTTGAACATGATTGGTATTGTTCATGTTTGTCCATTTGTATCATAGAAACCTTAAATGAAGGACTGACGACACTCATGCTCGGTGTTTCGAACTTGGGTTCATCGCGAAAGTTGGGTTCACTTTGCATAAAAGTCAAACCTTTTTACCGAATAACGTAAAACTTTGTATGAACCATAGACACCTTCAACAAAAGTGTTTTATAGATACAAACTTGTATATATTAAAATATTTTATTAAAAATGGAATACATTTTGTAAACAAATTTCCAACTTTTGCTGCTGTTTTAACAAAATCTCCTAAATTTTTTATGATCTGTTGCAATTTCGTTAATATTAGTAAAAATAGTGTGCAGCTTAAATTTCCACCATACTTTGCCGGAACCACCTCTAATAACTAATTATTAATTAATTAATTAATTATTATCAATTTAATTATTAGCAATAAAATAGCTGTTTTCAAATTTTTTATTTTTTCAAGTGTCACAACTTTAGATTCATTTGAAAGTTTTTCCTGTCGTCGTAAGCAACCAAACTCTTTCTCCCGATCGCTCTTAACAAGAACATCAGCTTTCATTAGCAATTGAAATTCTCTCGTGACCACCAGGTGCTACATCAAACTTTGCAAGTTGCTGTAGCCATTGAACATTGGCACTTGCCTGAACGTCTGCGATATCGATGTTAAAATTTTCACCGCACCGTTGCCTGGCAATAGCAATAAATTTTTCTAAAAGATTCTGACTAAATGCTGAAGGCAGCACATACAGAAACTGATGACCAGAAAGAAGTACCTCGCCAGCATTGGTGTTGAATTTAATCGTCGCTAGAAATTTGTGAGCTTGCATTGTTGTACAGCAGCCCCATTACGACAGTTTGCAGTGACATCCACATGCCTAAGAGCTTCTAAAAGCAGTCACACTGGAACTGCCATGGTGGTTTGGCGACGTCACGAAGTTTAACAGCACTGTACCGGTTTTTGATATACATCATCTAAAACCACGTGCTTACATGATTTATGAAACGTACTGTGCCTTTTTCTACGTGCAGTTTTTCTTTCAAAGTAAGTAACACTGATACTTTCTTTTCATGGAAAGCTTGGCAAACCAAAGATAGACTCTGACGTTGCAGGAGTTTGGGATGTACTGATGTGTAAAAAAGTTTAGTGAAACCTACAACGGTCACTCTGTTTTTTTGTTACAACGCTTTCACATCACAGCAGTATGCAACAAAACTCTGACCATTTTCAGTAAAATGTAGATCTTTTTGTGGCTCAGTGATTTGGTTATTTCAAATGTTTTTGAATATATGCGCAAAGTTATACGATTTATGATTGAATCAAAATCAATATTTTCAGCAAGTTGTCGTTCAATTGCAATTAATGATAACCCAGATAATCTCTCATTGGTTATCGTTGATCTTAAATAATTTTTTATAATTTTTAATTTACTAAAACTTCTTTCGGCTGTAGAAGATGTTACTGGCAGTGTCAAGAATATTTTATACAAAATGGAAAGATTAGGAAGAGCTGGAGCAATTTGTTTACTAATAAGAAAATGTAACATTTCATGGATTTTAAGATCTTCAGGTAGTGATGAACGTATAGATTCATAAACATTTTTCAAAGTTTCATATTCTAGAACAGCTTCATTGTGGTTAATATCATTATCATACATTGCACACAATGTTGAAAAAGCTGTGTTATCTGCCAAAAATTGGGATGGATCAAGACAATGGAAATTTGCAACTATTTCACAAAAATCATGAAAACGTTCTTCCAATTGCATTAAAAGTGTGTCTAAAGTTGCAAAGTATATTTCATTTTTGAACCGTTTGGCTGGATCATCTATCCTCTCATCTTTGCTGAGTTCACCAGGCATTCGTTTTTTTTGGATACCCGTCGTTCTTTAAAATCTGTTTCTATCTGTATATCAGAATCTGAAAACTCTTTCTTTATGTATGAACTGACAAAAGAGTTCAAACTGTTGAATGCTTCATCAGTCCTCATTTCAACAAATTTGTTTTTAGTAATATCAATCAAATTCTTTGCAAATGCTACATCAATGTTATTACTTTGTAAATAATTAGACAAAAAGTTAATGTTATTCAACACTTTTTGTAAACAAAACATCAGAAAAATAAAAGAATAGTTAGTCAACAAACTAAAAAGTCCAACAGCTTCTGCTCGGACACTTCCTGTATAACCTTTTTCTCCATAATTAATATCTTCTAGAGTTTCCAAAATAGCAGAAAATGATTTCACATTTTATTTTTACAGATAAATAAAGGGGCGCCAATTTTAGCAAAAGACCGCGCGGGGGGGGGGCGACTTGCCCCCCCCGGGCCTATGGTAGATCCGCTACTGAGAACAAGGATAAAACAGAACAGCGATAAAAGAGAACATTTATTTTTGAGTTTATTTATTTTTCAGCACTTTCATTTATTTAATTGTAACGGTAAGTTAAAAAGCTGTTTTGTTCTGTTATATCCTGTTCTATTTTATCCTGTTTTTATTTATCTTTTACTTTTTTTTATCACGAAACCGAAATATTGTGACGTGAAAGTTTAAATTTCAGTCGTTTAAAGCCATGGACCAAAGTTTTGCTACGATTCGTTATGAACAAATTTTAAAATACCGAGTGCGAGCGCCACAAGTCCTTAATTTGTGGCGTCTATGATTTTTATACAGCAAAAATTGCCGGCGTCAAAGTTAACTGTGCGTGCGAGTTAAAAATTAAAGTTAACTTTCGCGATTCCTAAATTGAAGAAATTAATTTTTACGCTAAAATAAGCGTCATCGTTGATTGTATCCACGTTGTTTATTAATTAATTGTAAAAAATATGTACCCCACTGATTGTAACGTACTCTTTGTGAATGAACCGGAATAACATTTATTCATGGTAGTTAGGAGAATATGCTCACTGAAAGAGAGTGGCAACGAACCAGCTCTAACCCCTCTTATGTCTCCATCACTGTCCCCACCACCGCAATCATCACCGCCATCATTAACGTTTCCATCAATATCAATGAAGGCCGCATCAATATCAACACCACCACCGCCATCGTTATCATCATCACCACTGGATTTGCACCCCTTACTCTACCAGCTCTTCCACGTTGGATGCCGCATGTTGGATCGCAGTTTGGATGTTGTCTTCAGGAAGAGCATGAGAAACATGCTCGTCACTTTGAACGAGAGTATGTCTTTTTCACCATTTTCTTATTTTCATTTTCAGTCATATTCATGCCCTTCTTCTTGCTCATCATCTTTTTCACTTTTTTATTTTCTATTTTATCTTCTTGTCCTTTTGTTCATTTTCTTGTTTAACTTGTTCATCATCTTATTCATCATCTAGTTTAACTTGTTTAATTTATTGTTCATGTTCTTGCTCTTTAATCATTTTGTTGTTCATGTTTTGTTCAACTATATAATTAATGGAATCAATTGAATCACTGAAATTAATCATCAAAACAGTTTTTACTAGTTATTATTTCTTCGCAAATTATATTTTTCAAGAGTTTCTACAAGCCCAGATGAGTAAGTTTGAAGGAGCAGAATTCTTGAGACACTGCAGAAGAGATCTGATAGACCATGTTATGGATATTGGGAAGTTTGTAAAATCGTACGACGAACCCAAGTTTGATGTGACTGCCACTCAAGTTCTCATGGATATCAATCAAGAACTTCGTGAGTAGTTTGAAAAAAATTCCTTATTGAATTCAACATTCAACAATGAAGCTGAATGAATGAATTAAAATAAAAATATTATTTAATTGACCATTTTCATTAATAATATTTTTAACGTAGAAATTACATTTCAATTGGCAAGTAATTTTGCTAAACTTGTTTGAATAAATATTTTTCATACATTCTAATTAATCTAAAAACATGAACGCAATGAAAGATAAGTTGAACGCAAAGTCGCAGTACACGTTTGAATCATCTGAAAAAAAGAGCAAGAGCCGTTCACTGACTATCGAAGGTTTGATTCGTTCGATAAGAGGGCATGCAGGCACAATTCAAGTCCAAGATTTTGGTTCCTTACTTTTGCCTATTTCAAAGTTAACGCTAATTTATTAATGAATTTAAAGTTATTGATTCAAATAAAAACGTACACACCTAACATTAAAATGCATCCAAGAACGCTTCATTTTATTTGCTTTATTTAACAGTCATTTGAATTTATTTATAGATAATCACACGTACAAAAGATTAGAAGGATTGGTGAATAAACTGAAAGATAAAGCATTAAGCGGCATGGAGAACAAAATGCTCTGGTGGGATCTGGTTTGTGAGGTTGAGCAGCTGGTGGATGCTGGAGAAGAGGTTGCATCGTCATGCCGCTTGTGCCATATAAAACTTTCAATCGGTCAAAGGTTTGTTTCTGTGTTTCATCTTTCAGAATTTTTTTTGAAGTTTTTTAAATTTCAGTTATCTGACAAAAGGAACATATTTTTTGTTAATAGTTGTGCTGTACATTTCTGCGAAGCATTCAATTACTTGAAAATATGAAAAATTCAGCAACTCCTCATTATCTCATCAATTTATAACTATAAGTAATGCGTTTGTCTCAATTGAGAGTACAACTGAATTGTTTGCGGCTTGATGATTCAAATTAAAAAAACTAATTCAGACAGAAAGTTCGATACCAGTTGAAGCACGTGAGGCAGTTGTTATTTGCGTACCAAGAGTGCATGCAGAGGGTTGCTTCTTTGGATGTTGACTATACCGAATATCTTGATCAGGTCTCAGTTCTCCTTATCAACACGGTTTGTTCGCTTAAACTTCATCGTTTATTTTGTAGAACGTAAGTTCCTTTTTTTAGAGAAGCAAAGAATATCAAAATTTATCCAATACATTGTTGGCGCATTCAGTTTTATTGTTTTTTCAATAAGATGTTTTCATTGAGGAAAAGTTTGGACACTGAACTTTGTTTGTGGAACCCAGTGCCAAGAAATGCGTTTTGCGGATTCACGTTGAAAAACGGCAAAAATTGGGTTATTATATAAAATAATTTGATTACCCAACTGCTGTTCTCACTAAAATTACATGTTTTTTAAACTTTCAGATCAACCATTTGATGAAACAAGTAGAAATTATGACACAAATTTTCAACATGTCACCAGGGTTGTTTAGCAACAACAACAATTTCCGCGCGAACTTCACATCATTGCAAAACTGTTGCGAACAGTTGGCAACTAAGACTTCAATCGAGCCAAGCTATATGAAATGGCAGAACTGTGTTTTTTTAATGTTCATAATTATTCACAAATCTTTTAAATCACTATTTTTGTTAGTTGATGCTTCAGATGTGGCGAACGTCAATCTTCTCAGTGATTGGACAAAAACTGATGACATCATCAGACAACTCTGCAATCATATTGATGAAAAAATATTTGAACTGAAGTACAGTTTAGACGAGGAAACTGATGATGGTACTTCAAATTTGGTGTCTGCCGAGGTAATTTATTTTCGATCTTTTTGGTGGTCTGCATGTTTAAACATCTGAAGCAGTTGTTTTCTGTGTTCAATATATTTAATGTAAATCGACTGTCTTAACAAATATAAACACTAATAGAAAATTGTAGCGGAAAAACTGATGCTTAAAAAAGGATGGACTGAAAAATTGGAAAAAATAAAAGCCCTTCTCAACGTTTACAAGTACCACTCAACAACATTTTTACCGTTGCCTCCGCCTGGTTCACCATCCCAATCTCTGTTGACCATCTCTGCAGATCCACCACCTCAATCGTCATCATTTTGCTACCCCTTCGACGAAGATACTTTCAAGTTGACAACTTTAATTTGTGAAATTCTTGTAAGTTGAATCCAAATTTTTGGAAAACTGTAAATAAATATGAAAAGTTATGAAAAAAATATATAAAACACTTGCAATTTTGTTTCAGCTCTCAAAATGCGACAGGCTGATGCTGAACGATGTCGATAAGAAGTACAACGGGGAATACATGTGTCCAACATTACCAGAAGCTGAAAACAACGACACAGCTTCTACTCATCACATTAGTACGGCAGAAGCAAGTAAAAATAAAAACGAAGTACTGGAGCTGCTGGCTGATATGAAGCTCAATGTCAACAAATTTATCAATGATATGAGGTCAGCAGGAGAGGATAAAGTTAGATACTAATCATGATTGCTAATCATCAAAAATAAAGCCAAATGTATTGTTTCGTTCACTCTTCAGGTTGAACCCGAACTGATCGTTTGGCTTGATCAAATGGTAAACAAAGACATGAAAATACTGGACAACAGTTTCACTGACATGTCCTTTCGAAATGAAAGTACAACAGAAGTCAACAACGGAAGAAGCATGAACAAGTAATTTCATCATACCGAAGTTATTAACTTTTGCAAATTTTATAGTTTTAGACGAAATCCATAAATATAAAAACTATTAACAAACTTCGCCACTTTTATCCCAAAGTTTTAGATTTTAGAAAATATAGGAAATAGAGACACGTTGTTCTCTAGGATTTTTGAGAGCATAAAAACTTGACACACATAAACACACGCACCAAATAAGTCAACAAAATATGAATGTGTTAATACCTTTAAATAAATAACTTGAAGTTTGTCATTTAAATCATTTCAAATGTGATTTTATTTAATTTTTTGTACTGTGTGTTTTGATTTTAATATTGATTATAAATTCAACTTTTGAAGAGTGAATATGATTTTACGCAACACTATATACATGCATAATAGAGGCATGGCACTTCGTTTTGGTTTTACAATGTTCAAAAAATTTTTTCCAAAATGGAAATAACCTACTGAAAATTACCAACAAAGACTGCTCTCCGAGACAGAGACATCCTGGCGGCTATTGGTTTCACTAATAACCCAGCTGGACATTGTTGTCAGATTGAAAGAACTGTCAGACAGGGTGCGCAGTGCTCCTCAATTTTTTTGTAACCAGATAACATACAGTTTGATTTTTTTTTGTTTTATTAACTTGTTAGTTTGATGAATTTGCTAACAGTACGTAAATCGCTTCCCCAGCACCTTCAACCTATCTTGCCATCTTTAACCAACATCAGCGAAGCTCTAGAAAACTTAATGAAAATGTGCTCTGAATGCCAACGTCAGACGATTTCCCGCCGATTGTTTTAAAGACCTAAATATTTTTAATTGAATATTTAATGTCGATAAGCTATAAAAAAAGACGTTGAATTGTTCACAATTTTTCAAATCAATCTATTCCTAATTTTATGTGAATAAAACAATTTTTAAAACGATTACAAATTGTTTAATCAAAGATAACCCATAAAATAAATATGAAACGCTTAAATATCAAAGAACAAATAGATATTATTTTACTTTTAACAAAATAAAAAACGAACGCATGCATGCAAAAAACAAACATTAAATGGCGACTGCAATGATAAAGCGCCTTATTTAAACTTGTAATCAGATCGAAATATCAAGATCATCTTAGCCTAACAATGAAACAAATTTTATAAAAATTGTATAAATGAAAAAACGGAATTAATTATAATATTAACTTGTTCAAAAATCAACATGATCAATTCAAAAAATATTTTTCCATTACAAGCCCTACTTTGTTAGTGAAAATTTAGCAAGTTCTGACTTGCTTTGAAAAAATCTACTAACTACAAAAATTATAATTAAAATGATTTCGATTGATGAAATTTGAAATGTTCAAGTTTAGTGATCAACAAAAACTTGTTGAAAATGCTGTTAGAAAGCTTTCAATAGATTACAAAATGTGTAGGTTAGTTCTTCTTAACTGATGTTGTTGCTGGTTAGCTGTCAGTTAAAGTGGTTACAATGTTAAACGTAGACGAACTTTCAACTACAAATTTTCGTTTGATATTGATGAACAAAAAATAAAGCAATTAATCTGAGAAATATTTTGGTTATGAAATGCTGTTTTAAACGCATTCATTGTTTTGAACCTACTCTAACGGATTGTTTGACTGTATGCACATCACTAGAATTCTGCGTTCAAAATGTTACAGCGTTTTATAATCTATACAATATAATTGGGGAGAATTAAATAACTGGACAAATGGAGATGACTAAAGCGGAAATACAATAGAAAGAGACTATACTGAGAACTGAGAATAGAGAACTGGGTAGAATAGAGAGACAAAATGTAAAGAATAGTAGGTGATCAGGCACTACCTGCAACATCCATTTTATGAGAATAGCTTACAGACGCTCATTATTTACAAAGATGACAAAAAAGAAGTAACATATTTGCCAGGACAATAAAGAAATCTTACGTTGGCCACATTTAATCCTGTGCAGAATATTTTTGGCTCTATTATGTGACGATTGATTGTTTGCTTACTTTACAGTGAACTAAGAAAAAAAGTGAATCAAGGGTAAACAGTTTCAATGAAATATGACGCAAAAGACTTCGCAAAACAATTTTAAGTCAACCTGCCAAGTGTCTGCTCTTCTCGGTGACTTGTTTTGCCAGGCTCATCTTCATGTCTAGGATGTCCTCTCTCTCCTTCAACTCCAGCCTGATCCTCTCGTTCACATCCTCGCCATTTGTTGCTGCCAACTCGTTCAAGTTGAATTCCTGTAAGCTGTTTAAACAAACAGATCATCTCGTCAAAAAATTTTCACCTCACAAAGTTAGTCTCTGCGTTTGATTGTACAACAAGCATTATAATAAATTTGCATCAAAAACTTTGAAATAATAACTAAGCAGCAAAAACAACAACAATAATAATAATAAACACAAAAACAACAACACTAATAATAATAATGATAAAGTTGTGAAATTTAGTTGAAAACTGTTTAAAACCTCTGAGCTGCCAGAAGTTTTTTCATTTGTTCAACCTTTTGCTGTTTGAAATAATTTTGAACTGGATTCAAATTGTTCTTGATGTTGTTGAGGTCCTCTGGATCTGGGATGTAGCGCTGCGGGATGTCTACCTGTGGTGGTGGCCTCAACTGCAGATTGCAACGTTCGTCAACATCATTCAGTCATCAAGCATTATCTTTTTAATGATTAGTCGAGTGACCAAGCTCATTGAAAACAGCGATTGAATAATTGTATGGTTAACTTTTTTAAATCGTGATTTACATAACATTTGAATAATATTTATGTGGATTCAAAAATTAATTTCTAAAACAACGACAATTAATAGCATTATAAACAAGTTATAATGTACGTAGGACCGGGAGCTAAGGATAAGCTTCGGCATTATTCAATTTGTAGTTGAATAATGCCGAAAACGCAGTGATCTTTATAAATAATTGTATTTATGATAGTCTAAACCCAAAATATATTATACATATATATATATATATATATATATATATATATATGAAGTGTTTTATAAATAAATAAATGTAAAAAAACTGTATATATATATATATATATATAAAGTGTTTTATAAATATATATATATATATATATATATATATTATACAAAATTATATATATATATATATATATATATTATTTATATATATATATATGTATATATATAAAGTGTTTTATAAATAAGTAAATGTAAAAAAACTAATAAATGAACAAAACAATAGAACATGAACATAAAAAATGAATGACAGTGAAGAGGTGCAAAGATTGAAGGAAGTGAGGATGTTTGTGAGTGAGTGAACCGTGGCATGCAGCCCATGAAGACTTACCACAGCCTTCGTGATCGTGTTCTCGTCAAACTCTGCGCCGAGTTCGGGCGAGTGGTGGCCCACTGTATGCTGCGCAGTACCAAGTCGGATGGACGAAAATGAGGTTTGGTTGTCGAAAGATTTGTTAATAAGCCACGTGCAGATGAGTTTGTTCAGTTGGTGGAAACAAAAATTGTTAAATCATTGTTTTGAAATCAGAATTAAAAACTATAAGCTGAAATTATTATGCTAAAAGCAAACAAATTAAAGGTTACATGAAATTGAAGTTTAGAAATTTAAAATACAGAAAACTGAAATTTTTATGAAATAAGATATTAAACATTAGTAACTACAATTAGATATATCCTAATGCCATCCTAAATAGAATGCGGCGAGTTCTGCTCGTGTTAAAGTTTGAATGAACGAGCACTAACAACTTTCTGAATGTAGCTTGCTCGAGTTTGAATGTGGGAGGAAGATGCGGGAGGTTCAGCGCCACCACCCTTGATGCCGTTAACGTTGTTATTGTTGTAAGGTAGCACGGATCTACTCGTGTTAGTGCTTTCAAAGTTGTGGTTCATGTCGTAACTCTTGCTTATTAGGTTGTCGTTGGTGCGAACGTTTCGATCACTTGCGATGTTGTACTGTTGTTCGTTGTAATTCTTCGACTGGCTTGCATGATTTGCATTCATGGTCTGTTGCTGTCTTTTTTCAGGAATTTTAATTTTCAAACTCTCAAAAGCCGAAAGTCTACTCGGTCTTGGATGGTTGGTGACGAAGTTTTTGTTGACGAGGTCACTGCTGTTGTTATTGATGTTGTTACTGATGTCGTCAGTAATGTTGCTGTTAATGTTGTTATGGTTAGTGAGGTTGTCGTTGTTGTTGTTAACGACGTTGCCCTTGTGTCTGTCGGAATCATTCTGTTTGTGGCGGAAATTGTAGCTGTGTTCAAAAGTGTTCTGTCTAAAAATGTTGTTCTGGTTTTTGATGTTGTTGTTGAAGTTTATTCCCCTAGGTAAAGATCTGGACCGTTGCATTGCTACAAAGACATTGTAAATTAATAATATAAAAAAATGAAAGAATGAAAAACAATGAGTTGATTGAATATTTCAAAATTAATTTTGAAACCCATTTAGTACGAAATATAAATTATATCATTAAAATAAACTTGCAATCATCCTGGTGACCATGAGTTGTAATCTGCAAAAAATTGTTAAACATTTACAATAAACATATGCAGAACGTCTATAATATAAAACAGGTCAGTGACCAGAGTGTACTTGTCTCCGTGTTTGAATGTGTGCATGCTTGTGCGTGTGTGTGTGTTCGTTTGTATGCGTGTCTGTACGCTTGTTTGTATGCGTGTTTATGTTGCGCGCTAGAATTTTCAAATGAGAAATGTTTTACTAGTCTGCTTCGGTTACATTGAAATTTGTAAGTAAGCTATGCAAGCTTTAACGTCATGAGAATACCAACAATCGTAGATATGTTTTCAGTTATGTTTCTGTCCAAGTCTGTTTCCAAATAAATGTTGTGACTCTGGTTGTTGTCAGCATAGTTGTTGAGGCTGTCTTCATCTTCAGGAACGTAGGTAACTGCAGGGTGTTCATGCAAGTTATTACCAGTTTATGCAATCAAATCAACAACCGATATAACATCAGAGGAAATTAAGTAAGAGATTACCAGATTTTGATCTTTTCAGTGATGTGATGTCATTAGAAATTGTTGATTTTTTGCTGCCAGCACCTTTCAACGCACTTTCAACATTCCTAAGTTGTTGCTCCATTTCAAAGAGTCTGGGGTTCTTGTTTACGTTATGACTGGTTTCCTGTGAACACATTTTGCTAAGACATTATTGAGCATATACTAATATCCTTCACAATGGTATCAAGTTCAAGCCCGTTAACAATACAAGTGTGTCTCAACACACGTCTGCCCTTAAAATGTCAGCTTGTTTGGTGCATCAGAAGTTGGTTGAAATTGGCAAGAAAGGTCCATCTAGCAAGATGACACAGAATGCCAGTCTTATAAAAAAGAAGGAAACAACAACAAACGGAGTACCGAAACGAGTGTGTCAGACGAAAATTCACTCGACTCCATAATTTTTCAATTGTTCGTAGCTGTGCAAAAAAATAATACTATTTTGCTGCCGAGCAGAGACGGAAATTTCATGGTTGGCTAATATCATGACAGCATTATGAAGAAAAACATTTCTACATCTTCTGTATTGGTGAAAGTGATTGAATTGAATAACATCTTATGATTTTATTACAAGACAGGCCGTATTATAATTACAATAATAGCTGAAAAAAATAATAAAAACGTTAAAAATTTAGAAAAGTTTGGAAAATCGGAAACCAAAAAATAAAAATTAAAGTTTGGTGGAAGACTTGAAAAGCATCGTGAAACAACGGAACATCGAAAGAATGAAAGATGCGAAACGTTATCGTAGCATGGCGACCTTAAGAAATGGAATCAAAACACAAGCAATGCGTGGAGTTGCAACCGGTTGTTCATTTTTTCAAGGTAGCATTTTTTAAAGGTGATGTTTGCACGATTCCAATAAAATTTTAAAAATATTATTTTTTACATTCAATACAAAAGTTACCGAAATGGTTGTAATTTAAAAATGTCAAAAAAGCTCTGAAATTTTGAAATAAAATTTCATACTTAAATAAACTATGACTTTTATTTTAATATTTACTCATTAATAATGTAACAATTAAGTAGTGTTCAAATAAATAATAAATTCACAACAAATGCCTTCTTTAGTTGTAAAGCCAAAATCTAACAGTTTGAAGTGTTTTTAAAACAATCTTTTTTTCTTTAATTTGTTCAAATTGAAAATGTCTGCACAATGCGTTGGTAAATTTGACAATCAAAATAAAAGATGGTTGTGCGAGCTTGAAACATTTGAAAAATCATTATTTAGAATTTAGATAACTCCTTAGCTCTCTCCGGAGTCACAACTCCGACATCCTGATTGAAACACTGAAATTCATAGTTGGAATAAGCAATCGATAATATTAGAAAATGTTTAAACTTTAAATTTTAAAAGATAGAACATTAAAAATTACAAAGCGGTGTTCTCCAGTGTCGTGGGGGGCGTTGATGTCCTTATTGATGAGTTGCCACTTGTTTCTCAGCTGGATGATGGCACGTTCGCAGGTGTCCAAGTCTGATCGAGTTTTGTTCAAAACCTGTCCAACACACATTAAATGAACGTATAAAATCATTGCTGCGATGTTGAACGGAGGTTATGCAATGATCTCGTCTTAAGAGGTTCTCCGCAATAATGACGACAACATCGTCACAAGATGAATAAGTACAAATGAATACGTTGCCGGCTTTATATTATAAAAAAATCTGTTAAAGACCAACTTGTTGCTGCTGTTGAATTTGGAGGACAACACGAGCCACATCATCCTGCAGTGAAGTCTTTTGACTGTTGAGGTAAGCGAGGCGGACGTCGTCGTCGGCTGCTGAGCTGAGAAGCTTCTGCTGCTTGTCCACTTCATGCAGACTTTTTTCCAGGAGGACCTGGAAGTTGTCACGATGATGGTGATGATGATGGTGACGTCTATCACGACTTTATCAACATAACATCGATCGGATCGGACCAATAGCAATAACAACCAACTTTTACAGATGATCAGTGCAACGAAAAAAAACTTGCTTCAAAAAAAATTTAACAAATTTAGTAACAACGCACAATTTTTCAAAAATAACATTGTTAAGAATGATAACGAATTGTGATGGAGAAATTAAGCACAGCTGACAAAAACATCAACAAAAAACACAGACAAAACAAACAACACCACCATCTAACGATTTATATACATTAATATATAGCTGTTGTTTAAATATGAATGTGTGTGTGTGTGTGTGTGTGTGTGTGTGTGTGTGTGTGTGTGTGTGTGTGTGGTGCGTGTGTTTTTGTCTGTCCGCTATTATTACGACTATTTGACTACTTCATAAAAACTATCTGAATGTATTTCATTCTAGTTAACATTTTTATAAAATTTTGATTTAGTATTTGAATGCATTTGAATGCTGAAATGGATTTTCTTAATTTCTAACTTTTGAACTTTTATGTTTATTTATGACTTAGTTAAGGGTGGCCTCTCTGCAAGTTTATTTTAAACTTATTTGGTCCTCTATAATGAAAAATAAATAAATAAACAGATAGGTAGGTAGGTAGGTAGGTAGGTAGGTAGGTAGGTAGGTAGGTAGGTAGGTAGGTAGGTAGGTAGGTAGGTAGGTTGGTAGGTAGGTAGGTAGGTAGGTAGGTAGGTAGGTACTTTGTCTTGGAGCAGGTCGCTGACGATAGTTGACTGCGCGTGCATCAGACCATCCAATCGGTGCAACTCATTCAGCTGCACCTCCAGACGTCCCACGATGACTTCCGCACTCACATCATCATCATCACCGGCACCATCGTCGGCATCGTTATTAGATCTCGGATTGTTTTGATTGTTCGAGCGACGAGATGGTGGTGACGGTGATGATCTTCTCGATGACCTCAGCAAACTGCGCTCCTGCCTTATGCGATTGAACTCCAGCATAGGCTTCGCTGGCACAACTTCCTCCGGCTTCAACTGATTCTGAAATGAACGTCGTCAAAAAAATACGTCCATCAAATAACAAATTGTTCATCAACTTGTTGATCAACTACAAATGAACTGATTGATTAAACAACCATTTTATAGTCAAAAGTGTTTCAAGTCACTCATAAGCCAACCAATCAATCAACCAACCAACCAATCGGCCAACCAATCAATATTTTTTTAAAACATGGCTAGTCATTCAACCAATCAGTCTAACAATGCCGTACAAACCGTCTTGTACTGAGAAGCGTACATGAGACTGTCGCCATTGTAGAGACTGCCCATGGTCAGCATGTTGTCCAGCAGGTTGATCAGCGGTTGGGTCACCTCCATTTGTTTCTCTGCACTTTCCGTTTGCTTCATTAAACTTTGATTGTTATCAAGAACAAGTTGAAAGGATTCTCATTGAAGTAATCATTATAAATAAGCTTTAAAATATATGCCAATTGCAGTTGAACAATTATAAGAAGTCAACTTGTAATCGATGCTGCCGGCTGGCTGGCTCCTTGTCACCTCACAGATTTTTTGTAGTTCTGACTGACTTCGTTTCAGTTGAATGAGAAAGAGAACCAGTTCTTCATACTTCAGTTCAAGAGTTTGAATAATTGAAACAAATTAGACAAGTGTAAACTGTCGCAACATTCAACAAGTACAAAAAACAATGCTTACAACATTTCACTAAGTCAAATTTACAACACTTGTCTGCCATCTAAATTTTTGTTGAAAATATTCAATTAAATGTGATTGAACAAACAAAGTTGAATAAATAAGCAGGCACGAGTTAATTAGATCCATTAAAAACTTTCCTAATTTGAATCATTTAAAAATTGTAAAATGTTATGTCAGATTCATCAGATGCACAAATAATTTCGAAACACTTGAAAGATTATAAATCAGTTTGAAGAGAAGAGGTACAAACGCTTCGGCCCATGAGATCCTGCACTGAAATGCTCAGTCTCAACCGCGTGTGGCTGGCCAGTTTCCTCTGCAAATCTTGCAAGTTACGTGATGTCTGCAACGTTGCCAGAAATTTATAAAAAATGTATCCTCAAAATAAAAAATAAAACAACGAAGTTTACATTTTTTACAAAAAAATGTTCACTTCATTGCAAACTTAGCATGAAAAAATCTGCTTTTCATCTTGTTTTTATCTCATTTTTTAAAAATAATGGTTAAAGGCATTTCATCGTAAAAATTCGGGTTTAATTATAAAAAAAATCTAACAACAACGAATGAAAAAAGAACTAACTAAAACTTCAGTATCAAGCATGTCAGGGTCTTCCTTGATGGCATCGATGTTGTATTTCAGTGGGGTCCAGTCTGACTGCTGCTGTCGTAGTAGTTGTTGCTGTTGGTTAATCAGAGTGGAATGTTTGCCAACATACGAAGAATTAGAGTCCCTGTTAAATTTCTGTTGATTGTTGAACATGTTGCTATCATACACGCTGCTCGACTGGTTCACACTCAATTTGTTCTCACTCTCAGGATTGTTCAGAATGTAAGTGTTCTTGCTAGAAGTTTTCGATGAGGCAGCAGTCTTGAGGGTGTTCAGAGATTCTACTGACTTTGAAGAACGTTGGAAATTATTCTGATGTTGTTGATATTGTTGTTGGTGATTTTGTTGATACTGCGGATGAAATTCTGGCTGCTGTTGGTGTTTCATTAAATTTACATCGGACATTCGTGGCGGCTTTTGTGGTTTTTCGTTCAATCTATTGTTACTGGAGCTGTATTTTGAAACACTGCTGAAGTTGTCCTGGAAGGATTGGGGTGATTGGGATGCTGCAGACGATTGTTTCGTAATTTGATTAACACGCTGGCTGATTGGCTGATTGATAGAATAATTGATCGATTGGTCCATCGGTTGGTTGATTTGTTTGCGGATTGATTGGTCATTTAAAGATTGATTACTCTCCTTGTTGGAACTTAATGCTCTGTGCGAGGGCTGGTTGTGATGAGTTGAAAAATTAGAAGAATATTGATATCGTTGTTGGTGGTGGTATGGTTGATGGAGTTGTTCGTTTCGCTGTTTCTGTGATTGTTGTTGCATTTGTTGTTGTGGGTTGTGATGAAATGAACCGTTAATGTTTTTATTTAACTTTGGCCTTAAAATATCATTGTATGCAGGTTGACTGTTCAAGTGAGATTCTATCATCAAATTGTTGTTAGGATAAGAATTGACATTTGTGTTTAAATTGTTGAAATTATTTCTGTTCAAATTAGTTGAAATGTCACCAGGATTGTCCGAATAATTCTGTTTGTAGTTAGTTGTCGGTGCAGCGTTGAATGCCGATTTTGATTTGTAAAAGTTGGAATTTCTGTCAAAATAGTTTCTGTCCGAGTTAAGTGACGCCACAGAGAATGTTGAGCTAGGTGTTGCAAGATCTCTTTGTGATTGTAATTGTTGCGGTTGCAACTGTTTGTTGAAGTCGTAATGAGACGATCGTGGTTGTTTCGAGTTTGGAAAGGAATTGTCGGTAAACTGTTGCTGCGTGTTAGGTAATGAATTTTTAATTAGATAATTCTTTTGTATTTTGAAATTGTGCTGCGATGTAGTAGCTCCATCAATAACATCACCTCTTAACTCGTTCACATAGTCGATTGATTGATCAAAATGTTGCGGATTTCTGTTCTGTAGCGACGCAGATGAAAATGATTTTTTGTTGCTTGCGTTTTCGAATGCATTGCTCGAACTGTAGACAGGCGTTCGACATCTTTGTTCAGTGTAATTCAATTTGAATGGTGAATTGAGTTGTTGTTTACTACTGCTGCTACGCAAAGTGTTGTTGAAGCTGTTGTGCAAACTGTAGGAACTCTTCAATGTTCCTACCTCACTGTTGTGCCTGGCAGCAAAGTTGCTTGAAATATTTTGAAGAGCCGATTGACGACTTGACGATCTTCGTAGCGATTTTTTATTTCGTGATCCAACTGATGACGATCTTCGTGGCGGATTGTGAGAAAAGACGTCATCCTCATTTTCGTCACCTTCGATGAAAAACTTGGCATCGGCAGTCCCACGGTTGCTGTTGATGTTGTTGATGTTGCTGGACGAGTACTTGCCAACTGCATTCATCCAAACTTGCATGTCGCCAGCATCATCGGACGCCACATATAATGTCTTCGCTTGGTCATTCTCAATCTACACATGTTACGTAATGAACGGCGTTAAGTATTTTGAAATTTAAAACTTCTTTTCAAGTAACATTATATCTTAAAGGTCAGCAGGTGAGCATTATTAAAATGCGATACAGTTAGTGTCAGTGTTGTGTGTGTTTGTGTGTGTGTAAAATTTACTTACTTACACTCAAATGCCTTGAGTTAGGTATAACTATGAATATGGCGTGACCAAAAGCTTAATAATTTAATTTCACGCACTACTGTAACACGAGGAAGTAGAGGTATGACTGGATGGAGAACGTTTGCATGCACGTATACACGTACACAACTAACTCCCGCGTGCTCTCACATGTTATTAACAACACAAACATTAAATATTTATTAAACATGTGAATGAATAAGATTATCCTTTTTATGAAATTATTAACAATTATAAAATAAAAAGCCGACGTTTCGATGCAAATGCTTCATAATTATGGCGATAAATAAATTATTTAAATCTTCTAAACTGTTAACTGACTAACGATATTTTTTAATTTTTTCAAATTTAAAAGAAATGTCTAATTATTGCGTTAGTGGTCTTTGAAATGAATTTATTAAAATGAATGAACTTTTGGTTGCGGCGCTGATGTAGCAAATGAAAAACACGTTCTGTATAATTTTTTCAACGGTTAATAATAAACTGAATGTGTGTGTACGTCTCTTGCAGTGTAGAACAAACTTAGAACAAACAAGCCACCTGTCTAAGCATCCACCTATGCGGTTATAATAGACACGGCCTATATATTATGCTATGCATCATTGTGGGTCGAAATTTTCAAAATTCAACTGTTATAATTTTATATCTCAGAGCCATTCCTCATTCATGTAGCACAAACAAACATTGAACATTTTTTAGCAATTTCTTTTCAAAAATAAATATTCACATCTCTATGAGCTCGAAATAATCATCTTTATTTTCATGAAGCGTGTTGAAGACTTTGCTAACTGTGCAGACCGCACTTTAAATTCTTCCTAAAAAATTTCAAAATTTCAAAATACGTCCTCAACCTCAAAGTTGTTCATTGAAATTTTCCAAAATTCCACAATATTTAAATAGCGTCTATTTTTAAAGTTTATTTACTCAGTTCATTTATTTAAAACCAAACAACCGCAGCAGTAGAGATAGCAATTTGGTCTGTTGTGACCAAATAGGAATAGGACTTGTATAGGTAGACAACGGTATTTATTAGACCTAACTCAAATATGTGAACAAATCATGTTTTTACAAATGTTTATAAGAGCAATAACAAAAATAAAAATTACAAATACAATTTCAATGACAATCATAAGTGATGATGACAACAACTAAAATGGTAACATCAACAACAGCGACAACAACAACAATAATAATAACAACAATGACAATGATGATGACAATAATAATAAAAATAAAGAAAGAGCAGAGTCTCTCTACCTTGATTGAGAATCGCTTCAAGACACCAGGCTCCCCATAAGCAGACTTCATAGTGTGGCCAGGCAGGTAGTAAGTGCTCAAACACTTCTTCTCACTTATGTCTAGGAAATTTAATAAAATAGTTTTAATGTCATAAAAATTGTTTGTAAAACTTAACAAAATAGCAAACCTGTTGGGTATTATACATATAAATGTATTGAATTGAAACATTGTGATTATAAGAGTGAGTACCGATTGACCATGGATTGACATTGATTAGTTCAAACAAGATGAACACACTCGATAGTGTGGATGACACAACGCACGATGCGTTAACGTTGTGTGGCACGACAAGCAAGTATTTTGGATTCTGATATCAGATGTGCCAACAAGAGTCATGTTGTAGAAGACCTCGAAACAATTTCTCAAAACTAGATCAAAAGCTATACACGTTTGTTTGATCTCGAGTTTATGCCAATTACCGGCCATGTAGAGCGTCTTTATTGTTTGATTTTTAGTCCACTTTTCAGCGGCAACCGAAATCGTTCAACTGTCGCTGCGGTCCTTTTTATGTTGGGCGACGACCGGGCCAGTATGGATTTTCTTTGGTTGTACTTTCATATTTGTTTTCAAGTTGGTTGTCAATTCAATTGATCTAATGCATCACTTAAGGGCCCACCACCACACATTTTAGTGAAGAACAGTAATGACCTTTCCAAGTTTGAACCAATTACTTGCTCATCATCTACACGACGAACCATTTCTTAGCTGCTCATATTTGCCTCGCGGAGGATTCGACGGGTTGTTGCTGCGTCCCAATCCACCAGCCTTTTAATATCACACACAAATGTCAGCTTTTTTGCTTATTATATTAATTATGTTTATAAAATTTCCACTTTGCACCTTACTTTTACTTTTTAATTGCACACGTGGTTTTTTACGCAAGAAAAGATTGTTTATCACGTTCATAATTCATGAATAAATAAATAATTAAATGGATGAATAAATGAATGAATGAATGAATGAATGAATGAATGAATGAATGAATGAATGAATGAATGAATGAATGAATGGATGAATAAATAAATGAATGAATAAACAAACACACAATTAAACTGTGTAAAGAAATAGTTGAGAGGTTAGGTAAACGTATACCTTCGTAACAGAAGAGATGCTGTTGAGCCAGAACAAACCATCTTTTCTTCCACTGCTTCAACAGGGCTCCCTCCTAAGGAAACGAAACAAAATAACTTCTTTCAGACAACTGAACACTATCTTCGTTCACATACTAAAAGAAAATTAACACCTATTGCAAATGCAATCCTGAGAAACTCGTAGCCTGTTTACATAACGTTTGATACCAAGTTGGTAACAAATTTTTGTCACAAGTGAGGTATAAATGAACGTAACACAAAATGCATACAAATCGTATACAGGCGCAGACCCAGCCCAGGTCTTCATAGTCTAAGTTTGGGGAAGAAAGCATTCGAAACAGGTCAATGAGCCAATGAATAAAAATGACGCGAGCCATGGCGTTCATAATGCCAACTTGCAAGCCAAAATATTGAATGACTGTTAAACAATAATCATGAAAAGGGTTATATAGTATTTATGTATTTTTAATTGGATTTGTTCGTTTCCATTACTGACCATCCTGAGTAGACAGCCTTGCAGCTCCGCGGGAAATTCAGGATCCCTCCTGGCCAGGGGGTACCTATCCAGGGACCTGCAGGAAGTTCCGGGCCACGAGGTTTCAAGTGAGTTTATTTTGGCGATAAAATTATAAAAAACATCACCGTAACATTAATGGCAGGAAGGAATCAACGACATTATGACATTCAATAACATTTCATGTATGACATCAACAAGACAACAAGAGTTTTAAGTATAAAAATAAAAACAATATCAACAAAAATACTAAATCAATAATAATGAAAATACTAATAAAAATAATAATAATAAATAAATAAATAAAAATATGATAATGATAACAAAATCATAAAATCTATCGATTTTTATAAACGACCTCAGTTGATGTTATTAACTGATATAAATATAAAATATAAAGTATAAAGATCTTTATATTTTTATTTTGATTTTCAAAACAAAATAAAATAAAACTTAAGAGTACTTAATATGGTGGAAGTAAATTTTAAATAGTAATCAAACGTTGGCAGCAAATACTTCGTCTGAGATTTTCTTTTCGCTGAACTGGTCTGTGCAAATAAAAATTTAGCATTCGCCAAGTTATTTGAGTTCATGTTGAAAATTAAAAAAAAATAAAAACCACATCAATCAGATTGGAAAACATTCAAACAAACCTTCAATAGCGGACTCGCCGTGGCTTCTGACGTTCGTTCGAATGTAGAGCTGAAATAATTTCAAAGCAGATTAAAATTTCCATCTTCACAAAAAAAATATAACTTAGTTCTCATTGATAATAATGTTAATTTTGCACTAGTAACTAGAAAATTTAAACAAATTTCTATACATATACAGACGCAGTTATTTGGTCTTACCTGCTCACAAATCTTCCCTTGCCAAATAAGATACAAATAAACTTTTTTAACCCGAATCTAACATCTCCAACACAAAATATACATACACTAAACATACGGACATGCATACATACAAATATACATAAGCACACACACATACATACACATACATTCATACAAACAAACAAACAAATTTACACACATACATACATAAATACAAAATTATTGTGAATTTGAAATAGTAAACTTATGAATTGTTAATAAATGCAGAAGACCTTCTTGGAGTAACTAGGTTGCTGCTGCCAGCGTTGTCATCAGTTGGGATGTTGTGGGTGGTGAAGCCATGCACATGACTAAAAAATTATTTTTTATTCATTAAATCTATTTACTCATTAATTTTACGATTATTTAAAAAAAATTAATTTTGTGAGCAAATTTAAAAAAAAATAGTTAATAAAAAAGTGAACATTTCAACAAATAGTGTTAAAAAGTTTTAAAAAGTACAAAAATGCATTAATACATGATAACGCCTTACTCAACAAAGCAAATTCTCTGCATATCATCGATGTCGTACTGCCAACCAGATGGAAGGTCTTGTTAAATTTACAAATAAACACATATATTCAAAACTTCATAACAAAACTTCAAAAAAACTTCATAACACTTATGTAATTAAACTTACATAAAAAAAATGTTTAAATTAATAAGCAGTGAAGTGAAATAAAAACTAAATATAAACTTCAACCAGAACATGTTTAGAAAACCAACTTGGGCTGTCCATCAATCCCGTTTGAAGGGGGTGACCTAATGTTGGGTGCATCCAGGTTGTTCTGTGCTGCTCCTCGCTTTGTTTGCATCAAAGAATGATCATTTTAAATTTGCAAATTTTAACATGAATAAATCATTAAAAAATATATTTCTATTATAAACATATAAAACAAGAATATTGTACTTAGTGACAAAATTTTGAAGCTGGTGTGTGTGCCACAGCAAGTGAATCTAAAAAAAAAGACTTCACATCCACTACTGCATGAGATTTTATTTGCTTGAATATCGTTACATACTTGAAGTATTGTGAGAGTTTAAACAATCAACACTTTGTGTGTTTACATTTTTACAATTAAAAATTTTGAATAAAATATATTCATTTATTAAATAAAACGTTAACAGTGAACGGAAATCGTGCCAACTCAATGAAGAATATTCTGCCATCGTGCATGACACCATAGTTCCAATTCTTAGGCAGTCCTTCGTTTATCCAATTAGAGTTATGCAAAGGCATTGCAACAGTTTTTGTCTGATAATATGTTTGTTGTCAATGATTTTTTAATTTTTTTGTTTTTTTTGCTCCAATAGGAAACATGTTTAAATAATTGTTATATATAGTTTTTCAATTTATTCTCTAAATAAAATTTCAAAATTTTTCATTTTAGTAGCTCTGACGAAATCTTAACTAAAAACAATTGTTAACCATTGGAAAGTTTTATATTTATATTTTTTTTCTGAACATTTTAAAATTATTATTAATAAACCTTAAAACTTCCAATTTGATGACTAAAAATTTGTTGAGTACTCACATCACCATAAAAATTATTGTCACATTTTAATTATTAATAAAATTTTTAGAGATTTTTAATTAAAATAAACTAAATTAAAATTAGATAAAAATAATTAATTGTTAATATTAATTTAATAATAATATTGAAAATTAAACATTAACGTTTAATTTTTAATTTTGAACAAAATCCGAAATGAAAGAAGTCAAATAAAGATATTTTATTTTAATTTTGTCCTCATGGAATGTTTATTTAATTTGCTGTAAACTTTTTAGGAACAAAATTTATTTTACTTATTTATAAATTCGATAAATAGTCCAAAAAATAAAACAAGTGTTTCGTTTGTTGATTGATTGTTGACAGCACAATCACACCTGTATTGTTATGACTTTACCTGGATGAGCAGCCATTTATGTGTATTAAATTAAATATCTTTGTTTGTGCTCTCGGCTTGCCATAACTGACTGATCTTGCTTTATTTTGTTATCGTTAAAGAACGTTTGTTTCTGTTAATTTGATTGATTGGTTGATTGATTGATCGATCGATTGATTGATTGGTCGATCGATCGATCGATTGATTGATTGATTTATCGTAAACTGCGTTCATCGATCAACAAACAAATCATCGTGGTTTACTTAATCGCCTACCTATTCGCCAGTGGAATTTTTGCAATCAGATTCGCATCTGTTAATGACGTCACAGTTGTTGTCGTCGTTTTGTTTGTTCGTGGTCTTTTTTCATCGTCTTTTTTATTGATGTTGATTTGGATGATTTTATCTTATTTTCATCTTTGTAGATTCTGTTCTAAATGATGCTGATAATTTATATAACGAATGGATTTAATTAATTCGTGATAATTTAATCCAGATAAAACGTAATATCAACAGTTGAATTAATTTGTTCATACGAATGTGAAGTCATTGTAATTTTTGTGATTTTTGCAAAAATTTTATTTTTGTTCTAAAGAATATTTTTATAACACGTAATGATGCGGGTTTTGGTTAAAGATGGAAAAGTCTACATAAATGGTACGCAACAAAACATAGGTCAGGAAAAGGTAATTATAATGAAATAACATTTATAAAATAATTAAATCTGCAAACTAACTCAAAAAGTGAAACTAGGCTATGTAATGTAATACAGAATGATATTGAACACTAAACTGTAAAAGTTGGTATTAAACAGGAACATCTATAAAAATGGAAACTTTAATTAAATTAAACGTTCGATAAATTTGCTTAAACCTATGTAATTTAAACAAATAAATACAAAGTTCATGGTACGTATAAAAATGAATCTTTTAATTTGCAAACGAAATGATTCCCGTAACTTTAAAAACGGAAGACCCGGGAGATGTCAATAAAGTCGTCTTTAAAATACTTTCCATGTGCTGATAAAAATATGTTTATTCGTGAAAGAGAGCTTCTTTTGAAAACTGTCTTCATGGTTTTCAAGTTAAAAATGTAATAAACATGCATAAGTTATATGTACATTGTACATGAATTCGTATATAAGTAAAATGCTTGTGTCTCGGTTATTCGTATTGGTTGCACTTTACCAAATTATATTTTAGGGTTAGAGTATAAATATAGATTATATATCATCAACTTTTGTAGTAAAAATTATATACAGAGTTCTGTACCAAAAAACATAAAAACTATATATATATATATATATTATATATATATATTATATATATATATAACTAATAAATATGTTCAGGTCATTTTGTCGGCATTGTTCTAAGTTCTTCATAATGAGCGTCACAAACCCATCTTATTTCTCGACCCACGTAAAGGGGTCTCAGTTGCCCAAACCGACCTGATGTTGTTTCTACTTTCAGAAACTTTGCCAAATCATTTCTGTTCGCTTTCGAAGGCGATTGAAACATCATTTCAGTTGAAATAGAACTTCCGGCCTTAAAATACAAATCAGGTAATCCATCGCTGGCGTTAGCTAGTACTTTAGTTAACATCGTAACAACTCGATCTTTATTTTTTGTTAACCAGGCGTAAGAATCTGTAAGATGAGGGTCCACATTTCTCAAGTAATCGTACATTTTTATCAAGTCTGCCACGACAGGCGCTATGAGGCGACAAGTCTGGCCGTGTTCATTTGTCCCTTGGACTACCTGAACCATTGACAAAGCTAAGCCTAATATAGTGGTTATTTGATTGCTAAAATGTGACGATTTTTTAGACAATTGACCTAGTGGTGGACGTTGAGATTGCCTCAAAGTTGACGTGTATTGCAACCTGAAACCCGAGTTTTCAGTCATATGCCAATATGTGGGATTTTCGCATAAAAAATGTACTTCGAATCCCTCTAAAAATTTTACTCTTGAAAACATGTACCATTCTTTTGTTGAAACGGCCAAACTAGGTGGCAAAACTAAAACCAGCCTCGGGTGTTCGTAGTCGGGAAGGCTTGTTAAGTTAGTTTGTAAGTGTATATCGGTATTGCTGCATCGGTAATCTCCAGTGATGGCTCGAGTCCAACTACCCAAGTTGTGCCATCTGTTGCATATAGCTTTTCGTTTTACATTGGAACTTTGGTGATAAACAATTTTTTCAGGCTTTGAATGCCGTAAAAGTACACATTTAGGACAAAGAAGAAAAAACTGACGATCGTCGTCATCGTCAAAAAAATGATGTCCACTCCCTGTCATATTTGACGTAACAGTAGCTTGGTGTCCAGTGACGCCGCCACTACTACTACCTCCTCTACTTTCGGAGCTAAAACTGACACTTTGTGAGTTAAGACTAGCTCGATCAGATGCGTTTGATGAACTTGAATCCGTTGCAGCTGCGTTGCTGGGACACTCGTCGGGTATGTCATCAAAATAAAGTTCTAAAAAGTTTAAAACCGCTTTCATTGTGCAGCATGGACTGACTCCTCTAACCTGTTTGTATTGTAATTATTTTATTTTAAAAATTCATTAGCTCATTTTAAAAGTAGTAGTTACTTATTCAGTTAAATAGTTTTAAATTGTCGTAAAACAAACTTAAATTTGATAATTTCATAGTTATAATTTAATTTGAGAATCTAGTAACATTGGAACAAATGAGTATTAACAAATAATATTATATTTGTGAGCAATAAATTTTCAAGCTGGATTAATTTTATGGTGAATATGGTAACGTTACGCTTGGGATACCTGAATCCTGATAGCGTCCATACTACTGTGGAGCGTGATGTGAACTTTGTGCATGACATCATCCATCAGGTCAAATTCATCACAAGATGAAGCCACCGAGGCCTGTTGTGAGTGTTGTAGCAACAGTTGTGATTGTTGCTGCTGTTGCTGCTGTTGTTGCTGTTGTTGATAGTAAGACGTTTGCTTTCCGTTAGTTCCACTTCCTGATATTCTTAGTTTACGTCTAGTGTTGCAACAATCATCGCAACCACCTAAATCAATTCCAGTGAAAAATACTATGTGGTGTGCTAGTAGAACTGGTACAGGGTCCGGAACGATTTCTAATAAAACTCTACCTTCTCTGTTGATGCAACGGATGAAATCGATAAATTGATTGGGTTTCAAACAGCGGAAGCGAAAGTCACACGTTATCTGTTTTTCATCCCATTCAGGAACATCCGGCCATACATCTTGACTAGGAGATCCGTTTTCAAGAAGATTCGGAAATACAAGTATCTAAGTTTGTATTTGTTATTTTTTTAATAATAAATGAGTAATGTTTCACCCAAATATCCAGTAATTTATTGTAATAATTAATAAAAGCATCATGACCTGACCTGATCACCAGTTGCTGGACAGTCAGCCACAGGTAAGCACAAATCAAGAGTTTGTAGTGCTGCCAGAAGCCACTGACCGCTCGATGTAACGATGGTGTTGTTAGGCGTCAAACCTGACGCCTTTTGCAAATGTCTGTCTAAATCTTTATCGGAGAGGCACTGTAATATTCGCGAAGTGTCACTTTTACTCTGGTCAAAACTTTCCAGGGCTTTTTTGACCATAGAAACAAACCATGCTGGATTAATAACGACGAGACGCGATAGACTAGGATTGTTGGGAAAATACACTACGTTTCCGCGTTCGTGAAAGTATTGTAACATAACTGGAACCTATATGAAGCATATTTAATTTAATTATAACTTAATTGCATTTAATGAAGAAATTTTCGTTTGAATAGGTTTTTTTTTTATTTTATAACATAATTTTCTCAACATTAATATAAATGAAATTTCAAAAAGTTTATGCAAACAATTTATTTCATTTCTTCTGCAAAAACAAGTTCAAATGTTGTACATATGTTTCTCTTTGTCGTGCACGACACAATGTAAGTCAACTAAAAACTTTATAAAAGCTAACTTGTTGAGGTGAGATTTCAAAACTTCTGGCGATTGATATAATTTCTTCGTAGGATAAACTGGATATCCCACTTGATTGTTCCCTTATCGTCGTTAGGTGTCGAACGAATGCCAGCCAAGTCAATGGCACAAGTTGTTGCTTGTTTTGATGGTTTGCCAGTCTTACTATTGCAACTTTTAGTTGGTCAATACTGGCATTGGCCTTTTTTGAATCTTTTGGAAAAGGTTTTTTAGAATCAACTTCGTAGTAGCCGGCAATGTGTGAGTATCGCGTATGATGGATTTTTATTGTCGACGTTAAAAACATATTATTTTGATTTGATGATTGAGTTGGCAAGTTTGATTGGTTGGAATCTATTTGTTGATGTCCATTAACAATAGAAGGAGCATCAAAATGAGGAGATGACAAATCGACGAAGCCCGCCCCTGACACGGCAATTCGATTTCTACCCTGTCCAGTTTGTCTACCGCTTGTTTTTGGATTGCATATTAAACAAAATTGGCACCGATTATCTCCGTACCGTTTAGCGTGGTGTTGTCTTGCCTGATCTAATAAACTTTCCACTATGTTCCATATTTCAGTAACCGACGATGACGACCGGACAAGTTCTGCGTGGGTTCCTACTAATAAAACTGGTGTTTCTGGAGATAATTCGTAAAGAGCTTGCAGCCACATTTGCAACCTGCTGACGTGTCGGGCGAATAGATGCTGAGAACCATTGTGCATTTCGAGAGAAGTCATATCAAAAGTCAAGATAAAAAAATCAACTTTTAAATTTTTGCTGTAATTGTCAAAAATCTCGTTTCCCATTGCCATTACACTCACGTGACAGTTAGTGAAACCATCGCTGGTGCGCATATCAAACTGATGAGATTCGAATCCTGTGTGTCCTCTTGTGAGTAAAGTAGATATAGATGATGTCTTGTTAGATTCCATGATTCCTCTGCTTATTCCTTTGTCATCTTTCAGCGCTTCTATTAGAGAAGATTTACCTGAATGTGTTTCTCCAACTACTGCTATTGTGATGTCTCTTCCAAGTCTAGTATTGCAATATTGTTGATTGGCTTGTTGCTGATAAGGTGGTTGCGGTTGCTGTTGTTGTTGTTGCTGCAATTGCTGTTGTTGTTGTAACGTCTGCAAATAATGTTCCATTTCTAGGTGGCTAAATAGTTGAGATCTATCGTGTTGTATATGTTTCGGCCTTAATGTTAAATTGAAATACTCTAAATGATAGAGATGGCAAAACATTTCGACCAACGTTGGGGGTATGTACTCGATGCGGTTATGGCTTATATCTAAAGTTGTCAATTTGAGACTAACTAGGTGGGCTGGCAAGCGTGTGATGTGGTTTCTATCGCATTTTAATACTCGTAATGTAGGCATGGACACAATCCAGGCTATGTTCTCTATCCGGTTGTTGCTGAAAGACAAAATTTCTAGGCGCTGTAGACGAGTGATAGAAGCGGGTAACGATCGCAAGCGAGGTCGTTGGCTGTCACAACAAAAAGTCTTCAAGTTGATTAGTTGCCCAATCTCGCTTGGTATTTCTTCTAAATTGTTGTGATCGACTTTTAAAATTTCTAAAGCAGTCATTTTGAATAAACTTTCAGGCAAACGCGTCAGGTGCGTATATGAAAGCACTAAAAAGCGTAAATTACAAGTGGCAAAAACATTTGAAAAAATGTGGTGATGGTGGTGGTGATGATGTAAAGATGTGCGGTATGGTGGAGGTGGAGGTGGAGGCATTTGTGATGAATCAACGCAAGGGTTGTTACTCGTCGTAAGGGTATTGCTCGTATAACCGGTATTGCTACTAAAACCAGTATTATTTGGAAAAGTTGCATTATTTTCGTTGTTATTAACTGCCTCGTCGGTCCAGCGCAACCAGCAATCAATGATATAAAGGGAAGTTAAAGTGGAATGCTCGATTCTTGATAATAGAGATGTGATTGAAGGCAGGCGTTCATCTTGCAATACAATGAGGTCCTTTACTAGTTCTGGCGTTGTGTTAGAAAATGTGTTTTCCAAAAAATCGGTGGCATCTTGTCGAACAAGTAAAACGTACTGATCGGCAAAACTGCGTCGTTTGGCTAAAGTGGTGTCGCTGTCGCACGGAGTACGGTGGATGTCTTCAAGGACACTGCACTCTGGTAACATCTGGAGACATTTGTTTTTTATTAGTTATTCAATAATTCTTATTAAAAAACTCCAGTTACTAAATTAATATAATATTTTGCCATTTGATAACTTGGATGCGGCAGACTGAACTCACTTAAGCGTGTTAACAAACAAAAATAGGACTAAAAGTTGCTCAAGTGACAAGACAATTAGATTGATGTTGCTAGTCAGATTGAGTATGAAGTAAAAAAGCAGACAGCCTTTTGTGTATCGCTGCAAGACACGCGTGACTTGGCTTAACAAATGCAAGCATAAACTAACTATAACATTATTTAGGCAGGCGTGTGCATGGTCGTACGCACGCATGGTCTCACGTGTCTATACAGATATCAAAATCTGTGTTATCACGTTTCGTAAAAAAAGCTATCGAGAATCTTAATAACTTAACTGCAAGCAAGCGTGAAGAACGCTAACGAGCCGTGTTTTCTTCCTTTAGCTAATTTCACCTAAAAACTAATGCTATGCAGTTTGTGTAGTAGAGAATAATCTAAACTTATGTGATTGAAACGAATCCTATTATCCTAATTAGATTAATTTGTTTAATTGTAAGTGAATTTCTAAAAATATTTTATTTGACGGCTGCAATGAAATTTATTAAAATTCTTTTGGCAAAAAGTGACTAAATTGTTGCGTGAGGTGTTTGATTTATTTGAATCAATAAACTAGTAATTTTTTCTAAAGTTGGAAACTGTACTGTCATCTATTGGTAGGTTCATCTATTTAATTTTTCGCCATTCTAGGAGATTGCTACGTTAAAAGTGTAAGGTGATGCATTCCACTTAAATTAATATGTTCCCTTCACACTCGTGTGTTAGTGTGAATAAGAATGATTTTGTCCATTTTTATAGCGACACATTTTTTTTTATATATTTTCTTATTCATAAGAACATTTTGATTTTAGTAAATGTGTATGTTTCTGTAAAAAGTGTTGGATGCCTTGAATGTGAAAGTAAAATATAGAAATAAATTTTAAAAAATTAAGTTAACATTGACAACCCTTGTAAAGCGAGTCATGGAATAAACCTGATGCAAACTAAAATGAACTCCAAAAGATCTCAACTTATAGAATACATGTATGGTAATTTAATTTATGAGTCGACGCTAACACCTTTTCTTAATGGAAAGTTTCAAATGTTGAATAAAAGAATGTGGAGTGAAAAAAAAACTGCTTTGTACGTATAAATGAAAAATAATTTAAATTTGGAAAGAACAACAAGCAACTTGATAGTTCAATCTGGTTTTAAGGTGGTTAATTTAAATAAATTTTGTTAAAAAGTAAAGTTTTAATGCAGTTTTATTCAATTAATTTCATAATTACGTAATTTGATTATTTAACAAAATGTGGATTGTTGTCTTTTTTTTTCTTCCTCGATTGTTTATACAAAATTGAACGTATGAACGCCCAGTAAAATGTAACAAAACTTCAGCAACAACAATCAGAAATGTTGTAATTATAAAAACAACAACGTTAGAATCTTTGCTCGTGCAATATAAATAGTTTAGAATTTAGAATGAAGTTCGTCTCAAAATCTAACAAGACCCGTGTGTTTGAGAAGCGAGTTCTCTGAAAGACATGGAGGTGCTAGTGCTGCGTATTATGCAGCCAGCTTGGAGCCAAGCAACAACCTACATGCATTCATAAAGTCCAACCCCCAAGCAGGCACACACGCGCCTACTTTAGCGTCAAAATTTTTTCTGTCTAACTCGGACTGAATTTATTCATTTCGATAAATAGCTTTCAAGAAAAGGTGGCTGTGAAAAAAAAAATTATGTAGGAAAATAGATTAAAAGCAGCATTGGATGCAAGGAAATGTCTCGCATACATCCGCCCATAAATCTTTTTAATTGGAAAAAATGAAAAAAAAATATAAACAGCAAAAATATAAAGAAAAAAAAACAATGAAATAGCGCAATAAACTATCAAAAGTGAAAAAATTTTCGCATAAATATTTGCCAGGCAGTTGATGTTGTTATTTCTTCAATCATTATCAATGCTCTTATTGTCGCTTGTATTTTCGTTACCGCTGCAACCACTACTGTTTGTGGCTGTTTATTCATAATGGTGATAATATTGTTATTATTATT
Source organism: Helobdella robusta (assembly GCF_000326865.2). Taxonomy (NCBI): domain Eukaryota; kingdom Metazoa; phylum Annelida; class Clitellata; order Rhynchobdellida; family Glossiphoniidae; genus Helobdella; species Helobdella robusta. The sequence continues at coordinate 243,908 of NW_008704501.1, read as the reverse complement.
ATCCCTTGTTAAGCAATTCAATTTCGTCATTTTATGATATTTATTGTGAAAGATACATTGTGTGAAATCAACTTTTATGCAACCGTATCATCATTGTCCTGATTCTCCATCAACAATGACAAGTCAATGTATTATTTAATTATTGATTTTATCTTAAAACTTTTAATTGTATTTAATATTTTGTTAGTCTTGGATAAGTCTGATTTTACTCTATTTTGGAATTTAAAAAGTAAAAAAGTATTATTATTATTTATTATTATTATTATTATTATTATTATTGAAGTTATACTATTTTGAAAGTATAGACAAAAGAAACGATCGTCTCAAATTTGAACAAGTTGTCTGAGACCACCTACCTCAGTTTTCGACATCACACCATAAAAGAAGCTTCAACTTTAACAACTGAAATATGCAGTTTGAATTGCGAAATTACAATTGCCTGACTCTTTCCACAATCGGACTGTCTAAACTGCATGCCATCCATGGAAGCAAAAACCTAATTCAAGTTGGAACGAAACGAAACACAGGAACGAAATATTTCAGTTGTTAAAGTTGAAGATTCTTCTATAGTGTGATGTCGAAAACTGAGGTAGGCGGTCTCCTGCAACAGCAGTTTACACAATCCGATTGTGGAAAGAGTCAAGCAGTTAGTTGCTCTCCGTGCCAATCAGTGGCTGTGTATCTCAAATGGTTCTGCTACCAGGAACACTAATATTATGAAAGATGCTGCAAAAAAATTAAATTAAATTTATTCAGCTCTTTAATAAACAGCAGCAACAATGAAAGTCAATGTCTCTGGCGCGAAACAACACCAATCTTCAAAACGGCATTCACGGCGATAGAAAAACTGCGAGTACCCAGTTTAATATCTATCTTCCTGCTCCCATGCACAGGCAACATGTATGTGTGGAGTGGTTTTAGTGAGGTTGTTGTGTTGGATGGTTGTTGTGGTGGTTGGTTGTTGTGGTGGTTGTTGTGGTGGTTGGTTGTTGTGTTGGTTGATTGTTGTGTTGGTTGGTTGTTGTGATGGTTGGTTGTTGTTTTGGTAGGTTGATAGTTTTGTTATTTGTTGTGTTGGTTGGTTGTTGCAATGTATCGGTACAGGCTTGCATCCTATCCATGTTTTCTTCCAACCAACTCTCACATGCACGTTTTTGGATAGGAAAGAAGTTTTCAACGCTGCAATAAATATTTTTAAAGCTCAAACACGATTGAAGAGAGGAACATTAAGGAACGCCGAAGTACCTAATGATAATCACATGTAAATCAATAAAGATGAAGTCGCAATAAAACGAAATGTACGCGAAGATGAAGGAAAGAAAAATAAAGAGATGAAAAAAGACTACAATATAAATGTTCTTTGGAATTGCTTTCTCGGATAACGTTGCGACTCGTCCACTTTGTTGTCTATGAGGGGGGAACAGGTCATCAGGAGAGGTATAAATATTGGGACGATGCAATTGCAAGGATTAAACGAGCAATGAAATGGAGTGACGCTATAAAAAAATGCATGGTTGAATGAATGCATGTATGTATGTATGGATGCATGGTTGAATTAATGTATTCATGTTAGGATATGCATGAAAAAAATGCCAAAATGCTTTTAACATTTGGACTAATAGAAGGAAGAATGCGTTGTTGTTTGGACGTGCAGATGAATTGATGGAAAAGTTTGAAAATTTTTGAAACGGAGGTTGGATCAACTTGATGATGCTGCCTGAGTTGAAAAGTGGAAACATGGATTAAATTGTAGCCAGCAAGTTTTTAAATTAAAAGGGCTAACATGTAAAAATGGTATGCTAAATTTTTTTTAAAGAAAAGTTAAAAAAATTCCAATGTTTAAAGATTATTTTTAATTACTTTGCAATATTAAACTTTTTTAATTATTTCGAGTGAATTTAATTTTAAAATATTTAACAATTATGAACATTCACGCATAAAAATCAACAGCAAGCAACTTGACAATAAATAGCCAATAGAGTAAACGTTTGAAAAAATTTTAAACTTTGTAACAACAAACTTGGCAATAAAAAATGCTAATATGCACAGTGCTAATTTGACAAGCGAACATTTTAAGCCAAACGAGAAAAAATTTTGTTTCTTGATTTTTAAAAGGAATTACGTGCGAATTCTGATGGTTCATATTTCATTCATTAGTCAGCTCATACAGCACGACAACATCATTCTGCATATTTATGTTCCTACATCTGCCTTCTGCAAAAATGCCATGCTGGCTCACCAGCCATACATACCAAAACAAACAAACAGACACATGTACAAACACACAAAAATATGAATCCAAATACGGTACAAACATGCAATTTAATTTTGTGCCGTAATGATGTAATGATATTTTAGTGAATAACGAGAATTTAATTGCACATGATTTAGTCATCAGAAACTTTTTGCTGTAATTAATATATTTTATTAAATTATTCATTGTTTTTGTGATTTTTAATTAAATCAGCTACTTTAATTTTGTATAAAAAATGGTTAACTTGTGAATAATTTTGCTATAAGTTTATTTTTTTCTTGATCAAAATTTTATTTAAATGAAACATTTTTTTCATGTTGGAAAATTTTTTTGTAACAAAAAAAACTGATTTATGTGGCACACACACACGCACGCACACACACACACACGCAAACATTTGAGGTACTTTGGAGGCACACCACGAGACTAGCACTGCCTGAATAATTATACGTCATCATTATTTGATTTGCCGTCTCTCTGCAGAGATGTATGTGCTGTGAATGAAGCATCGGCGTCAACGCGATGCTTCAGGAGGCGTGAAAGCTCATGCATACATGCAAAAACATCCTCATAAATCACATTTCCGACGCATGCACGTACCTCGTTTCATTCGGCAGCATCAATTTTCGTTGGAAGTTTTAAAATAGCTTCGGTGAAAACCTCATTTGCGGTAATGAAACTTAACAAAGAAACTGTGTGTAGAAAGGCAATTGATTGAAAATGGATTAAAAACTGTCCCGTACACTCTTCCAAAGTCCTGAGGAATCAACAACTCTGGCACAAACAAGTATAGGATTACGGGCTAAACGACGCATCACAGAAGCAGGCAATTGGCGGGAGTCTATTTGTCATATTCGAACCCGGAAACTGCGAAACACGACCAGACGCCTTTAACCACTGGGCTATCACGCCTCCCAAATTAGACATTCTGTCTGACGAAAACTTCAATAAGTCACTAATCTGGAGCGAATCTTGTACACAAATAAATGACACACCAGGAACACGATACTATTCTTATATTTTTTAAAAATCTAACAATAAAATTAAATCACAATGTACTCACAATTCGTTCAGGTTAGTCCTTTTTAATAATTTAAACTATCAATTGGCTCTTTTTTGGCATATTGTTTTGTTAATTTTGCAACACTTTTGAAGGTGTCGGGTGTATTTCTTGTTTCAAACGTTCATCTAGAATATAACATCATGTTAAACGCCTTTGGTAATTGTTTAGAATATCTTGAATTTAATCTTGAAATTGACCTTGATTTTAAAACTACACATATAAATAAAACTACATCAACTACAGTAGTGAACGCACAAACTTAATATTTATAAGTATTCTGTAAACTAATTAATTAAAATTCCTGAAAGTCACACAAAATACACGCACAATTTTCTCCAAGAATTTCACAACTGAATTTAAAAAAGCTACAACTCAGAGCGTTGACACTGATGCGCGTCAAACAACGTGCCAACTCTCTTCATGTGTCATTTTAAATTATGATACCTCTTTTAATGGTTACATGTGAGATCTTGTGTTCGCATGTACTCGCCTCCAATCATATGTTTAGATTTCATTCCAAAAGAATAATACATCGTATCATTGCTATGCAGTCACAACCAAATTAGTTTAAGAATCAGTAAACACAAACATTGAACACTTTTTGAGGAATTTTTAATGATTACAAAATAAGAAATGAATAGAAACACATACTTTTGCAAGTATACATACATACAAATAAATACACACATGAAAACATACAAAATCAAAACACGTACACCAATAAGATGTTATAATATCTGTATAATATTTTTATTAATCCAACTATCTCTTACTGCATAAAGGGATTGAAGGGATTGAATTTGTTAACTGGCTCATTTTACAAAACTCCTTGGAGAGCACCGTGGTTCAGAAGTTGCAACAAAAGTGGCGCTAAATATGAAAAATATGCTGCTGATGGTTAAATAACTAAACGATTGTTATAGTTGTTTTTGTTGCCAATTGCCATTTAATATCTGAAATGCTATTCAAACCATCCTGTTACAATTTGTCAATAGATGAGTTGGTAAGAGGTATTATTAATTTATAATTTTAAATTTTTCTTTCCACTATACACAAATGTAGCAATTGAGACGAAATATTTTTTATTAAATTTTCAACAGGATTTTCAAACTTTCCGGAAGGAGCAGACAATATCACGATGTGCCAAACAATCATTAAAACGATCATTAACAATATGGATTAACAAGACCTGCTTAACTGGTATCACACAATACGGAGTTCGTTTAATATGCGTGTCCGCAGCATTTCATGCGACGAAAGATTTGACGGTGAAAATAATTGAATGCGCTGATGAAAAAGTTGTCGGCATAAAAAAATAATTGAACAAAATGAACAACCCTTGATTTTTGCAGGGCGTCACACTTTACGATGTCCAGTGTTGCAGATTCGAGGACCAGTCTGATGACCTCCAGATGACCTAACCTCAGAGCCAGGTGCAAGCAGGACTCCCTCTGTGACGTCTGCAAACGGGGAATAACATCCATTAACACTTAATAACATCGATGATTGTAAATATTATTTGATAACATTTAATAACCTTCACTAATAAGTCTAAATTATATCATGGTGAAATAAAAAAGTAAAATAATTCGAACATGTGAATGAGCGTTTGCCGCAGTACTGCAATGCATCTCTACAACAACAAAAGCAAACATCAACAGCGACTTGGGGTGGGGTTCGTCGTGCAAAACTTTTAACGTTTGTCTGCACAACCAACATCATAGTTTCGCTTCTTTCAATTCAAACATTCAATGTAAGGTTTTACATCTAATTATAATATAACACATGCACACATTTTCAATCTTAACAAGATGCATGCTCAGATATAAAACAAAAATAAAATACGGCAATATTCGCGGTAATAAATCTGAAAGTCTTTTGACGCCCATAGTCGAGACTCACAACTCGCGTGGAACCTGACCAGCTGGTGTGTGTATTTGGGTGTCTGTGTGTTTGTTTGTGTTTAAGTTGTCTATATCTAAGTATTGGTGGGTGCATGTGTGTTTGATCTCATAAAATTTGTTTGCCTGATTATTTGCTTACTGCTCGTATTTTGAGATGTTCTTTCTCGACTGTTTGAGAATCTGCGCCGACCTACCTGCAGTGCATTGCGTGAAACGTGTGCCAGTGAGGCGCGCAAATTTTTTCATATCAAAGCGTGATTGTGAAAATTTTTTCCATCCATTTATTTTTATTTGAAGCACGAAGGCAATGATTACGTTCGTGCGTAATTATATTTACGTCTGCCATATTCAATGAACGTGACGAGACAAACGAATGTGTGGCAAAAATAAGTTGCACGTACACAGGCTCGCACGTACACACATACATATACATGCACACACAACACACACAGCCCACACACATGTTCACAACTCTACATTCTATAGGGCAGGTATCATTTATATAACGAAGCATCTTAAGCAGTTTATGTTATTTGTATCTAATGATTTAATATATATATTTAATATATATATAATATATTATATATACATATAATATATATATTATATAGTATGTATATATATATATATATATATATATATGTATATCATTTTTCTGGCCGGGCAAGTGGCCTGTGTGGTCCTCTGGTCAGTTGCGTAATAAATAATAATAAATAAAATAATATTATAGCATATTCAACAAATAATTTTTTTCTTCCGACGATGATGATGCTTATTACGATTATGATGATGATACTTATTATTATTATGATTATGATGATGCTTATTATTATTATTATTATGATTATTATTATGATGCCATTCGAGCACGCATACGTGCAGCCTGGATTAAATGGCATCTCCTTGCCTCTATATTGATGCGGCGTGACATCCCAATACCACTACGATCAAGACTTTATAAATCTGTAAAAGCTCTTGGGTTGATAATTTTAGAACAATACCTGTAGTGGTTGGCGCAATGGGAGCTCCGGCATTGAACGAGTAAAAATTCTTGAAGAGATACCAAAAAAATAAGACGTGTCAAAGGCGCAACGAATCTCGCTGCTAGGTTCCAAACACTTCCCAAGTACTAAGGAAAGTGCTTGAATGAAACCCTACTGTACTGTCTAGGTGAAACTGGTTGGGTACCATCTATAATTTCAGCTTAGAAAAGCTTTTTGACTTGAGCATAATAATAATAATAAAATAATAATAATGATCTGTTATTAAAATCAACATTAAATATTAGCTAATCAGGTGTTATTTCATTTCAAAACGGTTCATATCCCGCTGATCTAAGGACTGAAACCAATTGGAGCATATAAAAAAAGATTGTATATTAACAAATAGGTTGATAATATGTTTGGCAAATGAAATAAAATAAGTTTTTACATTAATGGGTGCATATGAAACACGCAACGCAGAGAATCGCAAGCAGTTTGCGTCTGCACGCGTGAGTCACTGCACCTCCAGACAATAAAACTTTCATTCCGTACGCCATAATTTACATGATTTATTTTTCGCTGCATGCATTACCCAGTACAGCATTCGCTTGTAAACACTTGCACACGTGTGCGTGTGAGCGTGGAGGCTAACAAACTCATGGACAACAAACTGAATTATTTACTAAATTTGCTATTTAGAATTCACAGTCTTATGGGAAAAAGTTCACCTTGTAATATTATTGTATTACCAAATTTAAACTCATCAGCAAAAATTAAAAAGCTTTTTGTTTAGGTGTAACATTTTAAAACAAAAATGTCAAACAAATAGATTCCACACGCAGTCCAACAGCACGAGATGATGTTGAGCGACTAAGTAACAACACGAGATGATGTTGAGTAACCAAAAAACAACACAAGATGGTGTTAAGCAGCCAAGCAACAATGTTTTAAATGAATGCTGTATTGCTATGTGTGCCGAACTAGATAGGTGACTAAAATAATCATCAGCCAGGTAAATAAACTAGGCAAAAGTTCTCAATTCTTGTGAAATACTTCAATCTTCCTTCAATTTTTCGGTGATATGTAAAAATGATACTTTCAAATATATATTTTACAAGTTCAGTTCATATTTCTGAAGTAGTCAAATTGAATGGTTTCTGAAGATAATGATGATGACGTAGATGAATACGATGACAATGATGATGAAAATGGATTTACAATAGTTACGGAAGATGATGACGATGACGATGAACGTAAATTAACAACAGTGGATAAAGACGACGATGATGAATAAAACAACGAAGACGACGATGATGATGAACCTGACGAGGATGATGAAGAGGAGGATGAAGATGAGGATGAATGGTCAGTAGTGGGTGAGTATGATGACGACCGCGATGATGAACATAAATTAGCAATAGTAGATGTAGATGAACATGAATCAGTGGAAAATGATGACAATGACGAGGATGATGAATACGAGAATTATAAAAGAAGTTGAATATAATGACAGTGACGACAATGTGTGTGTGTGTTTGTGTGTATGTATTTTGTGCATATATGGTATATATATATGTGAATATTTTGTATATACGTATTATTTATGAGCGGGGCGTAAGAACATGATGTACGTGAACACTTAGTGAAAGAGGCTCAACCACATTATGCCCCCATGCAATGGCACAATCGCTGAGGTTCACTCAAGCACACATGCAGGCATAGATATGTACGTGCATACTTGAGCCCTGCCAGGTAAGATCATTCCAAACCGCAACGTTTCCACAGCACTTTAAATCCGCATCCGCCCGCATATCCGCAAAAAGGATGTAATTTACGATTTTAATTTTGGATATAAAATTGGAAGAAAGCAACACTGCGAAACATTTCATCTTAATAACTGCGCCGTAAAATAAGAAAACAACAAAGAAGGTCGTTGTTTGAAAATGCTAATTGTCTTTTAAAACAACATTTTTCAAATTTTGTGTAATGAAAATGAATTTTAGAGTCAACAAAAAATTAAAAAAATTTATTCCGAAAATTTTTTTAAATTTCATAATTTTTATTGTGCGAGTGGTTCAAGTAAACATTTGAAACTGCATTTTCTGTGGCAAATCACACGAACAAATCTGCGAAGTTTCTGGGATTTGTTATCGACAACCGCAGTTTGCAACCTCATCATGGTGTGGTTATTTGCGCTAGCTTTGTACGTACATACTTGTCTGCATAGATATATGCGTACACACATGCATGCACAAATGTGTACATAAACGTACATACCTGATGCATAGATATGTACGTACACACATGCATGCGTGTGTGCACGTGAGAGGATGTTGAATGTTGAAATTAATTGTGCAATCAGGAATGTTTTGATGAAAAACATCTTTCATGTTTGCATTCAATGTTATCGGTTGAATTAAATAAAGTTGAAAATTGATTAAAACATTTTTAGGGATTAAGTTTCAGCTGGCTAAGTCATTAATAAAATAATTCAAACAAAACTTCATGAATTACATGAGAATGTTTTGAACGTAATCACCAACACTTGCATGCACGCAGACGATAAGCCCGTCTTATTCACTTTATGCTTGAAGATTATAAAGCAATCAATCATTTTAATTTATTGCTTTTTTGTTGGTTGAAAAACTTTAATTTGTATAATTTTGTCATCCTAAATACTTCCCATACAAACGGCATCTTCATTGCCTCTAACCTTCAAAACTCTCCGAACAATTTACTTGCCGATAACATACTTCAGTTTTACAGAGCCGTGTAAAAGGTAAGACCAGTGTCAGATTTGTTCAGATGACTCAGCTGATTGCTATCTTTAACAATAAAACCACCAGACACTTAAGTTGAAAGTCTGCCAATGAACAACTTTCACTGAGTTGAGACGATGTTGAGTTATTGTGAGATATAAAATTAATCTGAAAGTTCATCCTTGCGAATGGTCTTAAAATTTTGACATCCTGATAAACACTCTTAAATATGTTTTGGCAATTCTTCGAATTCATCTTTAATCAAAATAATGAAATGGACTAATTATTTGCTTAATTAATTATAATTAATTATAAACAATGAATTAATTATAAATAATTAAAGTTAAATAATAAATATTAATTATAATTAATTAATTATAATCAATCAATCAATTATAACTAATTAAAAATAATTATTTAATTATAAATATACAATTAATTAATTAATAATGAATTAATAATTTAATTAATGTTTTGCTACAACATTCTACACCCATCTGACATCCCTACTCAGCTCCTCATAGGGCCAATGACAAATAGTTACGTCACCCTGATCACTTACGTCATCTTAATTCCAACAAATTTTTTATTTCATTCCACTTTTAAACTTCCCGACATATTGGGTGAAATGATGAAAAATTTGCCGGCGTTGCATTCTTTGTTATTTGTTAGTATTTCAATCGTCACGTTATCATCATTATAATTAGTTGCTGTAGTAGTAATAGCAATGGTATTAAAATATTATTAAAATTATTTTCATCGTTATTGTTATTATTAGTAGAAGTAGTAGTAACGTTAATAATGTAATTATATATTTTTTTATTAGTAATAGTGGTAGTAGTAATAGCAGTAGTAGTAGTAATAGTAGTAGTAGTAGTAATAGTAGTAGTAGTAGTAATAGTAGTATTAGTAGTATTAGTATTAATAGTAGTAGTAGTAGTAGTAATGGAATCTTCAACTTACGTCATCTTTGATGTTGACGTCAGCACCGCACATGAGTAACAACTTGACGATCTCCAAATCGTTCTCCAGAACTCCATGCAAGATGGCGTGGTGCAGAGCTGTTTTTCCGTCCTGTCAATGTTTTCGTTTGTTTGTTTGTTTGTTTGATGATGATTTGTTGGTTGTGTAGTTGTTTGATTGTTCGGTGTTAGTTGCTTGCTTGATTGGTTGGTTAGTCAGATGTTTGATTTGTTGTGTAGTAGTTTGATTGGTTGGTTAGTTGCTTGATTGATTGGTTAGTTAGTTGCTTGATTGATTGGTTAGTTGTTTGACTGTTTAGTCAGTTGTTTGATTTGTTGTGTAGTTGTTTGATTGGTTGGTTAGTTGTTTGACTGGTTGGTTCATTATCGTCATCATCACCGCCATAACACGGTCCCATTGTTTTAGCACAACGCTGAATAATTAATTAACGCACGTACTGCAGCACTCAGCGTCAGTTTCTCTTGTCGCCATTGAAGACCTGTCCTGTCAACAGCCACCAAGGCGAACCCGCACGCACAATGGTTCACACGTACACACCTGTACACCTCGCACACATTTACACGTTTAAATACACGCTCATGAATATACACGTATGTGTTTGTGCACCTTTGCATGGGCAGACCTTCATATGCAAATTAATGAGCACACACGCACAGCATACTTACATTATACATATCACATCACATACAAAAACGTACACTTCTGTTCATTTTGGTTAAAGAATTTTTTTGAAAGAGCAAACAATACACCGGTTAGGTTTTAGTTTGGCATAACAAATGAAATATTGATGTGAGTTTTGATTTGTGTACAACACCTTTATGATATCGTGTCAAGGAAGAAGGGCCTGTGTCACCCAGAGTGGTCCCAATGCAGACGAAACATGCGGCAGTGCTGAACCAGCTAGTTTTGTTGTTCAATAAAACATGGGAGGTTTACAGTAACCATTCTCAAAAGCTTTCATTACACCAACCAATCAAACGTCATTCCCATTTTTATATATGATAAAATGTTATTGTTGTATAGGTATATATACAACACGCGTTTGTTATATATATATATATATTATATAAATATATATATGTATATATTTATTTATTTATTAAGAAATATCACCGCATTTTCCGCATTGTTGAGTTTGTAACTAAGTTTTTTCAAATTTTCGAACAATTATTTTATCTACATTATTCAATTTATTCAAATTAATAATAAAAATTCTAATTATATTAGACTGCATTTTTCATATATACATTTACATAAAAGCTTTTTTGGTAACCTTCACCATCATCAGTGTAATAGAGTATGTGATATAGTTTGTAATAGTGTTTGTTATATACCAGATGACTGCTCTTCATTATCGATTCTGGTTTAGTATTGCAATTAATTTTAAGAAAAAGAGATGAGGTTTTGTTGTTCGTTAAATGATTGCAATACTAATCACACAATACTTAAAAAACTACCAAACCAAAAGTTACAGTTGAGCCTAGCGAATGACTCAAAATTAATGGCAAACGTCACACAAAAAATGACCACTTTTCTATCGTAGCTCATTTGGCACCCACCCCACATGTGCAAGCAGGTCACTTGCTGCATGCTTCTGGCTCATTTCATTAGTTAAACAATTGCAGGAGTAAAAAGATAGAGAGTAGTTAATAAATGGAAAAGCTTGTTTTAGTTCATTTACGATTGAAAATTTAAATAAAAGGTATAAAATGAAAAGGTTAGAGGGACGTGGAAAAAGAAATTAAAGTCAATAAAAACAATATAAATAAAAATTAAACAGCACAACAATATTAGCAAATGAAGAAATAAACACCATGGAATAAAACAAAAATTAGAAGTTTTTTAAACTTGGAAATAAAAAAAATAAATAAATAAGAAGGTGGATGAATGCGAAAGGGAAAACACCTACAAATAGAAATGAACCCGAAAAGATTAGACAGAATATTGAAAACAAAACATGGAACAATGTTGAAAAAAGTTGAAGTGGACATATGAAAATACGAACCAAAGATTCAAAATGGAGAAATAATTTACGGCTCCAGTTAAGATGCACGGAGAGGCCTCCAGTGCAACATGTGTGGCATCTGTTCAATCCTACATTTCCAGCTCAGGGAATCATAATTAACAACATCACACGCTGGATTGTATGCAACTCGCTCGAGGCAATTATGCAGACATGTAACCACGTGTTAACCATTAATTGGAGATGACGGAAAAGTTTGGTTGATGGTCAGCTGGTGATGTTCAGTTGATCTTGATTGTTTCCTGGCTGGCTACTTTTCATGTTATATATATATATATATATATATATATATATATATATATATATATATATATATGACAAAAATGAAAAAATTGAATATGGATATTAAACAGCAGATTGACGCCATCAAAACGATTATTGATGAGGGTGATGGTAAACTTTCAAGAATGGATGCTTCTGGGTCAAAGTTATGTGATGAAATATTGGTTTTAAAGCGTGAAACGAACAGATCTTTTCGGAAGTTGTCAAATCTAAAGTTGGCAGAAGTGTGCAAGCAATCAATAATGATGTGAAAAGTGTTCAAATAACGCTGAACAAGGTTGTCGAGGCAAAGAAGAGGGAAGCCAACATGATGCTATTCGGATGAAGGAAGGTGCTGATGATGATGACAGGGTTCATAAAATAATTAGCCATTTAACTGATAGAGTTTTTGGTCTTAAAAATGTCTTAAAGGTGATACGATTAGGAAAGAAAAGAGACAATATTGTCCGACCAATTTTTCTCAGATTTGATGATGCAAAAATTAAAGAACTTATCTTCAAAAACATACGTAGGATGAAAACTTTAGATGATAGTTTGAAAAATATTCGGTTAAGTCATGACCTTACAATTCAACAAAGGAGCGACTTGAAAAAATTACTTGATGATGCCAAAAAGAAGAAGGAGAGTTGCAAAGAGGATTTTTTATATCGAGTCAGAGGGGAGGTCGGGAGTTCAGTTTTTTGCAAAGAAAGACTCAAAGTAGTCGATAATAATGACATGGATAACAGAAATTAAAATGGCAATATTATGTTTGGATTACTTAAAGTCAGGTCAATTATGAAGAAGGTTAACACTGTTCATGGGTTGATTTGTGATGGTGTAGATGTCATGGTGCTGACAGAAACTTGGCATGGATTGGAAGGTAATTTTGCAATTGGTTTGGCAAAGCCGCCTGGGTTTCAGTTTGTTGATTATATTAGAGAGCATGATCTGGGTCATGGTGGTTTGATAGTTTACTTTCGCAAAGAGTTCAAATATAAAAAGTTAACTCTGCCATTGATTAGTATGTTTGAAGCTATTGCAATCAGATTGTCAATAAATAAAAGCGTATTCATCTTGCTAGCTCTGTACAGACTCGACTCAGCTCCAATAACAGTTTTGTTTTATGATGAAATAGTTTCAATCTTGGAATACTTAACAATTTTAAACTCAAACATTTTATTGATGGATGACTTCAATTTGCATGTTGAGAGAACTGCTGATCCCCAATCTATTCGTTTAAAAAAAATATTTGATATATTTCAATTAGTAAATCATGTCAACGTTCCTACACATATCCTAGGAGGTACATTGGATTTAGTTGTCAGTTCGTATGACTTTCCATGCTAAAATCTATCCTAGTGGAATAATTTCGGATCACAGTTTCATAAAAATAGAAACAATGATTGTTCGGCCTGCCCCTAAAACAGTGATGAAATCAGTTAGGTCATGGAAAACAGAAGATGAGGAAAAATTCATTGGTGCTATTTTAACTTCACCAGTATCTAAACCATGCTGTGGTGATGACGTCGAAAAGAAATTAACAATGTTTAACAACGAGTTAAAGAGTATTGTTGATAGATTTGTGCCTATTCGAGTAATCTATGAGGTGAGCGTATGGCACCAAGGTTTGATCATGATTGTAAAAAAGCTAAACAAACATGTAGAAAAATGGAAAGAATCTTCAGAAAACTGTCGACAGATGATCATCGTAATAATTGGATAATTTCCATAAAAGCAAGAAACAAATTATATTCTGACAAACGTTCAGATTATTGGAGAAATTTAATCGAGGTCAGCAAAAGCTCGAGAAATAAATGGCAGGCAATTAATAAGGTGTTGTGTAGAAACAAGAAAAGTTTAATGTTCGATGGTGATGTTGGTATTACAGCCCATCGATTGTTACAGTTTTTCACGGACAAAGTTAGCAAAATTGTTCAATCTACCAAAGTTTCTACTCAATCAACAGATGATGGTGGGCTACATAATGCTGTTATGTTTTCATCCTTCCCGATGGTCACTGAAGATGAATTGAAAGATATTATAATCAATTCCCCGTGTAAGACGAGTTCACAGGATGTCATTCCAACTCACAGCTTAAAAAAGTATTTGAAGTTTTTCATCAAATTTCTGACCAGCTTTGTTAATTGCTGCCTTCAATTAGATGAATTTCCCTCCTCTTTCAGGCATGCTGTGGTTCTCCCCGTCTTGATGAAAACAGGTTGTGATGAAAATGATGTTAATAATTACAGATCGATATCGAATCTTTCATTCATTTCTAAAATTATGGAACGTGTAGTGGCTAAAAGTTTCTTGAAGTTTTAATCTGAAAATAACCTACTGCCTTGTAATCAATCCGGTTATAAGCAGTTCCATTCTACTGAAACAGCATTGTTACATGTTTTGTCTGGTTTGTTTTCGGCAATGGACGTCCAAAACTTATCGTTGTTATCGTTTTTAGACATATCAGCAGCATTTGATTGTGTAAACCATGATGTTTTGCTGGCAAGACTAGGTAACGATTATGGTATTACAGACACAGCTCATAAATGGTTCAGGTCGTATTTGACGAACCGAACACAGCAGGTTTCGTTTAACAATTCAGTGTCTGATATTGCCTTGGTAACAACAGGTTTGCCACAAGGCTCAGTTCTGGGACCAATTCTTTTATTTTGTACACAGCAGATATAATCAAAATAATTTCCTCTCATGGATTCACTTGTCATGCGTTTGCCGACGACATTCAGGTTCTAGTCACTGGTCCTCCAGGTTCGTTTCGTGATGAGTTTGATATATTAGTCCAGTGTTTGAAAGAGGTTGGATATTGGATGTCATCAAACTCGCTCAAGCTCAATGAATGTAAAACGCAGTTGCTATTGATAGGTACGTGGCAGCAGTTGTCAAAACTAAATTTCTCTTCTGTTGTGATGGGAGATGTAAAGATATCATTATCTGCAACTGCATCAAATTTGGGAGTTTTACTTGATAGCAATTTATCAATGAAGGACTACATTAAAAAATATATTAATCAAGTAATATTTATTTAAGAAACATTTATCAAATCAGACATTCATTGGATAGATCGGCACTGGTGACGCTGATTCTTGCTTTTATAACATCGCGAATTGACTACTGCAACAGTCTGTTTTATAAACTTCCAAGAAGGTCAATAGCTCTTCTTCAGTCGATTCAGAACAGGGCTGCAAAATTGGTAACTGGCAGGATGAAGTTTGTTCACGTGACGCCCATTCTGGAGGAATTACACTTGGTTGACAATAGATAAAAGAGTAACCTTCAAAATCGCTGTACTTGTGTTTAAATCACTGAATGGGATGTCACCGGAATATCTCGTAAACAAATTTTCAAAAAAAATGTCTGCGTCGTCTCATCTACGGTCAGCTGATATGAATTTTTTGACAATACCGGTTTCACACTTGCAGTTTCACACGAAGTATCTCTGTTGCAGGTCCGACCGAGTGGAACAGCTTGCCACAGTCATTGCGATCGTCCGGACTGTCTCTTAGAACATTTAAAAAAAGAATTAAAAACATATTTGTTCACTGTTAAACTTTGATAACTTTAGTTAAGTTGTGTTTTTTTTAATAGTATTGTAGACTTCAATGTTTATATAATTACGATAGCGCCTTTGAGAACATTTAATTTTCCTATTGATAAGTTTATATAAGTTCATATAAGTTTCCTATTGATTGATTGATTGATTGATATATATATATATATATATATATATATATATATATATATATATTTACAATATTCTATAAATTCTACCGAATGTTTGGNG
>NW_008704501.1:198009-227618 GCF_000326865.2 Helobdella robusta | reverse complement strand
ATATATAGGGAAATATTGACTTTGTCAAGCTTAACTTTGACGTTGTAAAAATTAACTTTGGTGTTAATTTTTAACACCAACAAAGGAGCACTGACGATGATTCATTCGGAATCGAAATATGGCCTTATTTGCAGCATGAATTCGAAAAATAAGTTTATTTTGAATTTTAATAAACTAAACGTTCACCAAAAAACTTTAGTGAGAAAAATCGAAAAAACGAACTACAAACTTATTAACGCCAAACATTCGGTAGAATTTATAGAATATTGTAAAAATTATGGTCTATTACCAACATATATATATATATATTGCTAATGCAGCTGTTGATATAATAAACAAAAACAATAATAAATCATAAATAAATAATAAATTGTTGCAGCACGTTTCTAGCAATTTGATTTTTTTTTATTCCAACATTCCATAACTACATGAAGCAAAAGAGTACGGACAACTGGACATCTTTTGGTAATTATTATTGAAATATGGCCTATTAGACATAAACATATGTTACCAGTGTTATGATTCTTTAACAGCTCTTGCTATCCCATAATACGTTAGGTCTGTTACTTCTTCATCTATCAATCTTGGTCTTGAAAATTTCGGGATCTATAAAGATATAGAAAAATTGTCAAAAGGCAATGCTTCGATACTTTATGAAGTATAAGTTGTACCTATGCTTCACGGTACCTGTAAAGCACGTTTCACATGAAATCAAGTCAAATGAATGAAGGTCCTACTATTGGAATCCCAGTTGAATACTTTTTGCAAGTCTGCCAAAGTTTTTTTTAAATTTTTTTCTATTTAATTTACTGGTACTATGCGTTTTTTAATTAAAGATCTAATTTATCTTAAGACAAATTTTATTTCATCAACTTGTTCGATTTTCAAATTTTTTAATTATCTTTTATAGAGGTTTTGCTAAAACATTTGCATATTTGGTGTTGAATTTGCTACATTTGGATCAATTTTTAATCACGACAATATTTTAACAACTTTACTATATTTTTTATATTTAGCTTCTAAAATTGACTGAAAATAAGCATTAGCCACTTTCTATTTGTTCATGGATTCAGGCAGTTTTAGACCAGATTTTCACGTTGATCTGTCTATCTTCGACTGTTAACGATGATTCATTGATATTTGTAATTAGACAGTGGTAGAAAGTGGCGGAAGCGTGACTGTTAGTTTCAGAGTTTTGATTTAGTGACTTAATCGGAAAAATTCCCTCTTTCAATTGTTCATTGCTAATAAACTAGCTACAAAATCAATATTAATGTATAAAATTAAAATATTTTATAATAATAATAATTATTATTATTATAGTTTTACCATTTACCATTACGAAAGTAAAATATAAACGATCGTATTGATAACGTGCAACTAATGTAATCTGTTAATGCTTTCAAAGTTTTCTTGTTAATGCTGATGTTACCATTCTTAATGATGGGATTATTTCAGCAAAATAAGCAAGGCACACGCAACTAAATGACTGAATGATGCTTTGTACGAGCAAATAAAAAATATCTATGGCGCATGCATAAGTGCTCCTCCACTCTCAACATGCAGACCTGTACAAGCATGCGTGTTAATATGTACATTAATGTTTTGCATACACAGTGAATACATACATACGTTTGTATGTGTACATACATACACACACATACATAGATATTAAATACATACCAAAACTACCTTTGATGTTTTGACATTCATACTTAATTTTAACATTAGCATTTTTAGTCTGACAGAAGTTGGATTTTTGTAAAAAATAAAGTATATAGAGAAAAATTAAAAAAAACGAACAAGCAAATTAAAGAACTATTGTGTATATGCATGCATACATGTAGATATATATAATGTTAACTTTTGACAATCTCCATTTAGAAAGGTTCTGCAAAGGTTTTTCTGGCGTAAGATGATTTTAATAAAGTTTTAGCTTTTAAATTTTCACCTTGAAACGTTTGTCAAAGGAAAATTTTTATAAGCAGGTAATGACTGCTGTGTGGATGCATTCAAAATTTGTTTGTCCAGTGAAAACATATTGATTTCTCGTTTTATTAGAACATTTTTACATATTCTTAACTGAGCAAGCTTTATATGCAATAACTATACGCAAACTAAAAATTATGATCAATCCAACCGAAATTTAATTCTTTATCAAATTTTAAAATTTGAATAATTTCAGCGGTTATATACTTCAGATAAATATGAATGTTTCCTGTATTCAATCAAGCAGGCTGTTATCTTGTTCGTTCCTGAAACGAAAACTGTTGCACAAATATTTTTCAACTAACTTCCGTCTGTTGAATGAATAAATGAATGAATGAATGAATGAATGAATGAATGAATGAATGAATGAATGAATGAATGAATGAATGAATGAATGAATGAATAATAAATAATATATATAAATATATATATACATAGTTTCTTTTCATTTTTTTTATATTTATATACGCATGCATTATCGTGTATATGTGCGCATAAACTTATGCGTGAGTTTGTCTTTGCGTATTTATACATGTGAAGAGGCAATAAAATGACTCCACGTACGACCGCCGCTCGACATTGCATTTATATTTCATCAATTATTTACATCACAAGCTCGCATGTGCCTTGCAAGTCGCTTTATGCACTTTTGTTTTTAACCGCTCGTAACGACTTGTTGCTTTGGTTTTTTTTTTTACATTTATTTTGTTTTGTTTTTCTAGTGCTTTTTCATTGTTTTAGTTGTTGGAAAATTGTTGCACTTTTAAAGTAAATATGAAATTTTAAAAGGAATTAAATACGTTTGAAGGGGAACGTTTCTACTGAGTTGCACAAATGTTGGAATGTTTTTTCATGGATAGTTGGTGAATGATCGCGATGCCTCTGGCCATAACGATGGTGAGGCTGCAATACAAAAATAGACTGGTGAGAACCATGATGGCTACAGAACCTGCATGATGACTGGTTCAAATTTTCAGTGTTAGAAAATATCTGTTTATAATGATGTTTCTCATTTTAAAGAGATGATTTCTAGATTCCTATTCTTTTCTAAGTAAACATTTATAGATTTGTTGGTATTGTTTTGAAATAATGATACAGTATTTCTCCATCTAAACTTGCTTCGTGCTGGTTCCTCACCGACTTGCAGCAGCGACAACAATCACCTCAACAAACGCCTTGACATGCAGCTTCCTTCACGGAGATGTGATGATTAACAGACTGAAATTTATTTTTTTTTACATGATAAATTTTTCAAATGCGTTTTTATCCAACGCATACATTTTTTGTTGAAAAACTTGGACGAATCATCATGTGGATTAGATGCATCTCAAAGTCTTTTCATCACCACTTAACTTTGACTACTGACGAATTTCAACCATATTTATTAGAACAACTACACTGGCCATCGAACGCACCCGCGCACATTTTTGATGCGCTTTAGGGTCTGGAGTCATTCTTTAGTTTCCCTTTAAAATTCAGCAAATTTTACAATTCTCATTGTTTAATAATTATTTGTATTCATTTTTTAAGAATTTATTTATTTTGATTATTTTATAATTATTTTATTTCATGAATTTCCATATTATTTCAGCCTATTTAGTTTTTAAGTCTGGCGTCATAGGAATCGTAACGGTCAGAGACCTGCCTCTGGTTTCGAGAGAAACAAAACGCACGTAATCTATAAGGTTGATAGTTTTTCAAAATATTTATTCAACTTGTCAGTAGATGGTTCGAATCCGGTCTCTCATTTTAGACATTTCATAACTAGCTTTAAGAGTGAATGTTTTTTACTATAAAAAAAACTTTTCAAAGATTAAATAATTTGTAGTTATGTTTTTCTGTATCTCCTTACTAAAGTTTTATTGTTATTGTCCATTTTGTCAAAACAGACCAGAATATTGTTACATAAGTTACTAGTGAAAGAATTCTGGAAAAAAATATCGAGAGCCAAATCTTGATCGGTTTGGTTTTTTGCTGCAATTGACTTAAACAAAAGTCTTTAATATGGTAGATAAAAATTTGATCAAGATAATTCTTGGCAAATTTGGTTGCTCACCAACATTTTCAACTGTAGCGAAATATCAAATTTTTGAAAAATTTAATGTAGAATGCATCCGATAAGTTAAATGGAAACCTGGAATAGGGCACGGAGAAATGTTTAAAAAAGCTGGTTTAACACCAAATGAACATCTGCAGTTGCACCGGCTGCTGCAGTGGTTAGGAGACGAACGAAGAAATAAATAAATATGTATAAGCGAGAATTGCATCTTACGAGCACAACATGCGATTGTTTCTGAGTTGTGTACAGTTACAATAAGGTGCACCTAGCAATGGAACCATTTGAATGAACATGCCAACTAACCTATAAAAATAGTTTTGATTAATTTCACAAATTTTCAATCATTTTGCGATAATATTAACAAATATGAAAAAACTACACGAAGATTAACAATTTTGAAAAATCTGTCTAAAATTAACGACAAATATAAAATTTGTAAATTGAACAATAAAATAAAAATAGAGACCTATTAAATTTTGACTAATTTTCAGTTAAAACCATTCAAACCAAAATTTTAAAAAAGAATTAGAAGCATTTGCTTTCATGCAACTGTGCGGATATGCATACGTGAATGCATATGTATTTTATTTTCTCTATTGTTTCACATGCATTCAACAATGTTTAAACTTTTTTAGTGGCTTCGTTGAAAACCAACAGGACTTTGTTTCACTTCTAAGTTCAAATTTTAAATAATAATTTAAAAATAAAGTAGCATGCAGATTTTTAAAAATGTTTGCAAATAAAATAATTTAATTCTTGTAAAAAAAAAAAACTTTCCTTTCGCGAGAAACCAATGGTGACATATTTGGCACAAAACTTTACGACAGCAAAAATTGTTCTGCGCCATTATTTAAATGCCAATTAATAAAAAGATAAAATTCATTGAAATAGCATGTGAACGATCGAAATTATTCTTTTAAAGATTTGCCGGCGCTGTCCGGTTCAGCTGGTGAACGTCGCCGTGACGAACTGTCGTGTGCGCTTATAAGTTGTGACTTAAGAGTAGATAATATTACGTAGATTATTATTAATGTATTATCCACCATGTGATGAGCTGTCGTGACAGGCTGGTGTGTGCAAGTGAATGATAGTGGCCTGTAAAAATAAACAAAAGAAGTAAGAGTAGGAGAAACTTAAAGAAACAAAGTCTCCAGCGATTGTTGTCGGAGTATGAAATCAAAATATTTTTGTACGTGGGTGTTATTAATGATGATGATATTTTTTCAACTTTCTACCATTGCGCTAACGGTGAAATTATTGGAGCAATTAACAACGATGAAAAAAAAATATTTGAAATGAGCAGCATCTAACAGATTGTTACTAACGGAGTCCGTGGTGTTGACGTTGTACCTGGCATCTCTTAAACTGCTCAGTATCCTGTTCTTGTCCCTCTTGCAAACGAATTGAATGAATTTCTCACAATCCAACGACATATCTGACTTCTTATCGTTGTTGTTGATGCTGTGGTTGTTGTTGCTGTGGTTGTTGTGGTGGTTGTTGTTGTGGTTGTTGTTGTTATTATTTTGATGTTAATGTTATAGTTGTATACTGTTGTTCACAATGCAGATTGTGGTTGTTATCTTTGATGTGTAGCTGTCAATCGAAATTGTCCTCTTTCCCTTTTGTCATTGAATGTTCTGTTCATAAGAATGTTTAACATTTTTGTAGAAAGAGTTTAATAAAATGAATTAATATCTTTATGTTGTGAAGTGATAATGACGTTTATTTAGTTGGCTGGTGGGTTGGCTGGTGGGTTGGCTGGTTGTTTGGCAACAAATTTTGTAAACCATGTATTTTTCTATTTTGCGGAAAGCTATCATTAAATAAAATTTTTTTTTTTTTCAAAATGTTGGTGTACATTTGCGTTGGGAAAATTTGATGTTGTTGTTGCTTGTGTTGATCAAATGTAGAATGTTGACGGCGACACTGTCTTATGATGATGTTAATGTTGTTGATGATGATTTGTTGTTAGAATTAAAGATGTTGATGATGTTGGTGTTGTTAATGATGTTGATGACGATGTTGATGATTTTGTCATTCGTGTGTTTGAACTTGCGGCAAACGTTGCATGATTATTTCTCATCATCACTCGCGAGTCGTTGTGAATGGTTGAAAGTCATTTGAAAGGTGATATCATGTGGACGGTGATGAAAGGGATGATGAAGTTGGTGAAGGTGATGACGTCAGTAATGATGACGTTACTGTGAGCATGGTTGGAACATCTTCGTAGTCATCATCATAACCTTTTCATCATTGCTGCCACCTGGTAATTTATCGAAAGATAAAATATTATAGCCACAAAATAATAATAAACAATAAAAGTTAAATACAGGCAGACCTACTGATACACCATGGATACACCCCCACCATGGACACACCCCCATCATGGATACACACCGATCATGGATACACCCACTCATGCACATGCAACTGCTTTCTATTTTGATATCATCCACCATTCCATGATTCAACACCAAATCAAAACCAGCATAATATAAGTGCTGAAATGAAATACGAGGTCCACGCGTCGTTTTTATGGAATTCCGACAAAAATTAATGCAGTTATGTTTTTGGACAAAAACTTCGAAAATTGAAATGAAAGTGGAAAAACAAATGCAAAAAAAATTTGATTGTTTAAACGGTTGGTCTATAGAATGTTTATTTGTTGGTATATTGATTGATGGGTTGGTTGTTTGATTGATTGACTGACTGACTGACTGATTGATTGATCGGTTGATTGATTGATTGATGTTCAACATGTCATGCCGCCAAAATGAAGTTGTTCTGCATGGCTTTTAAAGTGAAGGATGCCAAGTATATGATATGCATGCAGCCATATTGAATATGTTTCAAGTCTCATGAATGTTAGAAAGCGTGCAATGTAACAATCCACTTTTCACTCATCCATCCATCTATTTTTTCATTTATTTACCTAGCCAATTATTTATTCATCCATCCATCAATCCATCATTCGATCAGATTCTTTGTCTCTTCAATGTCTGGTCATCCATTCGTTATTCAAGACAGGTCATTATAAAATTTTGTACGTTGTCGGGTTGTTTGTACGTAATCAATCAATCAATCAATCAATCAATCAATCAATCAATCAATCAATCAATCAATCAATCAATCATCTAACTAATCAACCGACTAATCAACCAACAAACCAATCAATCGATCAATCAATGAATCAGTCAATCGACTAATCAGTCAATCAACTAATTAAACAATCAATCACAATAAAGTATGAACGTCTACAAAATTAATTTATTAACGTAAAGGGTAAAACAGACTTCAAGAATTTTACGTCATCGTTTGGTATCGAAGTTGGCGCAGGGATTGGAAAGTTAAATTGATGCACCATCATCAGGTAGGTAGACACGTTGGGCAGAAATTTAAAACTGCGTAAAAACTGGCCTCAGCAATCCTATTTATTGCATGGAATTAAAATTATTTGAAACGAGCGTCCGAACTCAATTATCATTTGCTTTTATTATATTTATTTAACTTTTTAACAAGCAAATAAGCATTAAACTCTCCAACAAACAAACAACAAAGCATGATTGAAGGAACAAAATTCGTTCGATATGTATATGATATGATATGTATCATATTTCAGCAAAATACAACTGCACGAATTCATACGTGATGCATTTTGCATATATTTTATTTCCATCTGTTTTTAATGCAATTTGCGAAGTATGTACAACTTTAATCTGGCCTATTGATACACAGATGCTTGCTTCGATGCTTCCTTGTCTGCTTGCTTGCCTGGGTTCCGTTTGTGTCTTGCTGTGTATTTGTGCGATTGTTTGATGGTGTGGTTGTGTGGTGGCGTCATGTTGTGTTATAACAAATAAACTAACCAGCGAAATTCTTAGCAAACTCTTCATATCAACTTGTTGCATGTTTCATCAAATATAGGTCTTTTACTCGTATATGAATATTCAAACGGAATCGTTAAATTTTGCATTACCAAAAAAAAGAATTTACGCGCGCACGGTGTCCGTGTACGACTTCGTGTGTATGATGTACCACGCAGTAATTTTGCACTATAAATACTACACGACGTTTTAAAGGTTCCAACGTAGAATCTTCGCTATTAACATGTTTCTAAGAATATGCATGCATACAAAACTACAGACAAACATCCTTTGTGTAGTTGACCGCATAAGAAATTATGTCTCTATGAAATGTTTTCTCAGGTTAGTGACGTCATTGAACTTTTGAGTTTTCGGGACAGCCTGCAGCTACGGAATGAGCAACCCAATTTGAGGTTGGTCGTCTCTCCAGCAAGAAGTGGATCAATTACTTTTGAATGACGGCAAGAAATATCAGCTGTCTGTGATGATACGCCTGTCTCTCGAACGTGTCCTGACAATTCTCTTCATCGAAAGCTAAGATTTTCAGGTTTGCGAAATGAAGCCGCAAACATTTCCATATACATATAAAAAAATATATTTTCTATAAATATTAATAAGAATAATTGATATTTGTGCTAACTCGATGTCTTCTTATTTGATAAAACATTTAACAAGTTATTTATTACAGACAAATGAAATAACAAACTGAAATGCGTATGTAATGTTATAAAATTTATAAACTTCATATACAAAAATGAAGAAACATGATGAGCATACACGCCTGTAAAGAGACTATCGATGAGGTAGATACCACAGCTTTGAGACACAAAAAGTTGTAACAATTTGTAAGCTGCTCAAAGTTTTTCAGCGCTACACTATGAAAAACAGAATAATGTGACACATGATTACGAATGAAATTTCGAAGAGCGAGTGAGCAGACGAGCGGCTGACGGTTTTCCAGCTATTCAATGAGCCTTCCAAATGCAATCGGCCTACAAAAAGCACGAAACTCAACAACTGGCTGATGAGTCATTACATCTTTCGTCCGTACATAGAAACAAAACTATTGAAATACAAAATGATGTAATGTTGTTCTGAAGTTCAATAGCCTGGATGCTTTTGAAACACTTTTGTTAAATAAATAAATACATATAAATGATTGAATGAATGAGTGAATGAATAAATAAATGAATTAATGAATGAATGACAGAATGAATAAATAAATAAATAAAAACACAAATGTGTGTATATGTGTCTTTTGGTTTTGCATTTGTTTTTATGTAGTTTGTTTGGTATGACTTTTTAAAATTCTGATAAAATACACACTGAAACATTTTGTTTCTTTCAGCATCTAAATGTAGCAGCAAATGAATTTTTCATCTTTAAAAAATTTTTTCAAGATTAAGCATGGTCAATAATGATCAAACTCACGCAGACATAACACCCACAATTATGTACTAATAACAATATGAACATCCGCGAAGAGGCGGCACAGCTGCATCAGAGGTCCCCGGAGCATGCGTGGATGTATTGAAAAGATGAGTCTGTAGAAATTTTCTGAAAAGACTCAACGAGGAATATTTTTTCAACTCGGAAGGTAACGCATTTCAGACACCCTGACGAAAACCGCGGATAACGAGGCGGGTTTTGGCAAATCCATTTATACATTTTAAACTATTGTACAACTCTTAAAAATCATGTGTTTTTAATTTTCAAGTTGTTCAATATCGGGGAGATCATACTTCAATCCACCACCAACTAGTTTAGCAGCTTCATTTTGTACAGACTGTAACATTGAAATGCATTTAGTAGATTTTTTGGAAAATAAACTATTTCTAAACAGTGATTTACATTCCCTAAACAGGAATGAGCAAGTGCACGAACTAAGGTTTCAGTTGTTCAAACATATGAGTCGGATGCTTTTTCACTTGAAAGTATTAATACTACGGCTTGCTAGTGATTTTATATGATCCAACATTGTTAAATTTTTATCGGGCACAAATTCTAGATTAATCAAAGATTTAGAAAAAATAATTGCAGTTCCATTGACGATCAACTTGTTACATTTCAGCTTTTTTAATTGCTGCCATGTTTCCACAGGCAGTAAATGAGTTTTGCACCGATTGAGTTTTATAGAATTATTTGCCATTCAAGCATCTTTTTGAGACAAACACCTGGTTAACTGATTTCCAACACCCACAAAAAATTTTAATTACCGCAGGCAATAATTTGAATATTTGTATGTATGTATAGTTTTTTTGTAATTAAATATCAATTGTATACACATCATGGTCTGATCACCACATTTAAATAAGATAGCTTGAATACGTACTGGCGAAGCACGTTAAGTGCGAACATAAGCGTCGTTCGCTCGGCAGATTGTAGCAGAAGCGTCATTGTTATTACAACCATTTGTTGAAATCAGCGTAATTTGATGAATAAAATATTTTCGGTTTTGCCGCTTCATAAAAATCAAAATCAACACGATCAACATTTTTAGGCTGAGGTAATTTTTCGCATTCATTTCATTGGAACAAACGACTGTATAGTCTGCAAATTTGTTGTACACTCAAGAGCATATCGTACAACAAGCTGGTCTCTGCAGGCCTGCTAACAAGCTGTCCATGAATATCAACGTTCATGTTATTATGTTGAATACCACGCAAACTCTTGTACACTCGTTTGTAGTTTGTACGTCACTTTACAATGCGCCACGTTCATTCATTCCAAACCAGGATGGCATCTGCTCCTCCGCGGGCGCATTTGTCCCCGCAAGGCACTGACACTTAACTGGTGCAGAAAACTCTCGTAGCAAACTTTAGGAGTTTTGAAGCTCAATTATTCAAAACAAAACTTTGTTGATTCAATCAATCCTTCTTTAATGTCAACATTTTAAACTCGAGTCCCTCTTTATACAATCACGTTTAAAAGTTGAAAACATTCAATCAGGGCTTCGAACCGGAACAGAACCCAAACCGAAAACCGGAAAAAACCAATATTTTAGCCGAAACGAAACTCGGAACTGAACCGAAATATTTTTTGCTTGCCGAACCGAAACCGAAAACCGGAACGAAAAAAATAACGTTCCGGTTCGAAACCGTTAATATATTTTTTATAACGAGCACTTCTATAAATAGAAGACATTTTATTAATTAGAGGAAATTTTCATCTGTTTTAGTCATTGTATATAAATATATACTTTTGTTTTCTGAGAAATTTTATGCATTTTTATACTTTGTTTCCATTTGCTGGCTAAAAAAATATTTGAACACATTTTTTTGTATATTTAGAAACTTAAAAAATTCATGACTAATAGTTTCTTAATGAGTTGAAATTTAATTAACAATGATATGTCAATAACTAGAATATCCGAAACAAGCGATACCGGCAACATTTACATAAACGCAATTAAATATAATTAATTAAATATATTTGCCCGCAAATTTATTAGCGCGCTCCACCACGTAATGTCAAAGAAATTCACTTTTCATTTCTTGTCTGGAAGATAATTAAATTTTTTTTTCGCTAAGTTTCGTGATTATTGCATTCAGGATTATTTGTTACGGAATTTTTAATTTAAAATTTTTTATTAAAATTGAAAATTAATTTGGTTTCTTATCAATAATTTTACATAATTTTATAAGTGTTCTTTACTTTGCTTTACAAATTTGCGCCAGTAGAATTGTGATGACCATTTACAAAATTTAATAACTTTGATGGGCAAAAACGTTTCCTGGAACTGAACCGATAACCGGAACCGAACCGAACCGAAATTTTATCTGGAACGAAAACCGAAACTGAACCGAAATATATTTTGTTAGTCGAACCGAAACCGAAAACCGGAACGAAAAAAATTACGGTTCGAAGCCCTGCATTCAATAACCGCGCTGTGGAAGAAAGCATCATTCATTAGATCAATCAATGTCATTCTGTGAACGAACACACTGCTATTCGTAAAAAACGAATTAACCACAAATTGTACACATTTTGTAACATGTCCACATCTAGATTATGAATAAAAATGCATAACAATAAATTTGCGCTTTTTTCACAATGTCATTTCATCTAAAAATGAAAATCTTATTGAGAAACATTCGAAAAAAATATTAAAAACCTTTATCAAAAAATAAAAAATGCTAGGAAAGGATGATGTGATCACACAGTAAAATGCAAATATTTATGAGTAAGAATGATTGATGAATGACAGATTTATATCATCTTCGGTGGCTTCCCGATAGGTGTTTGCTTTGTTTTTACATAAAAAAAATTTGAGTCGTAAAATGTCTCATGCAGTTTTTCATGTTGCATTCAGAAACATTTCAAAAATTGATTATCTTTTTAATTCATTTATTACCTTAATCAACATAATATAACTTTAAAAATAATCTTCTCATCAGTTACTTTTAAAAACTCTTTCTAATTATTCTTTTTGTCTTCACTCTTGTATTCTCATATATGAAAAATATCAAAATGAATAGTACAAGACATCGTACTTTCTTCAAGCAGTTATGTCTAAAATAAATAAATCTAAAAAGGTAAAATCTATGAGCTAAGTCGATAAAACCTAAACATGATAAAATGATTAAAAATCGGTCCTTCCAAAATAACCCATTCATGGAAATTAGACAAAACACGGACTCCACTTCATGAGAAATAATGCAAAATTGCAAATCCAACATTAATAGAATATCAAACATGAAATGAACTCAGAAAAAATACCAAATTCCAGAAAATATACACTCAATTTTCAAAAATAAAAACATAGTAAGCTCAATATGTTAAGGAAATCAACATATCTACATGTGTGCATCTAATTGCCCCGCTTTTTAAAAGCCTATCATAGCTAAAACGCTGAAAAACTGCAGAAGAAGAAAAAAGAAGAAATTTGTCTTTCTTACAATAAAACAGTTGTTCTTAAAAAAAAGTATTTTAATATCAAATTTTTTAAAATTTTTTAATAGGTTTCATTTTTAATTTTAGTTTCAATTAAAAAAACCATCTCAGCTGAAAAAAAAGATTCTTAGCAATAAAAAAGCGACCGAAAAGTAAGGCAGAGTAATCTAAATGCCGGAGCCAAGCATGAACCAACATTATGAACGACTACACACAAACATTTCTTCGCGGGTCTCAACCATAAACATTACAAAGCTAACAATTCAGGAAGTGACCATTGACCAAAATTTCGATAATGATCGATAAAATGAAAATCTATAGTTTTTGAATATATTCTTTCATGTGTCTTTGCAGAGTATGCGGTTGCTTTAATTTACACGTGCTCAACATGACTTCAAGTTTTGCTATGCATTGTCTGTGTCTGTTTGTAAATGAACCAAGAAGAAACGCGCGAAAGAATGTATGTGAAACATAGGCAAGCAGTTTATTCTACACGTGCCACACAAAAAGTTTAAAAATGTGTTTGCACGGGCGCCTAAATAAGTAGATATGTATGTATGTATGTGTGTCTGTGTGTGTGTGTGTGTGTGTGTGTGTGTGCGATTGTCAGCATGTGCCTGAAAGCTAATGTTTGTGTCTAGGTGCCAATTGTATATTTGCAAATGTTTCTCTGATACTCTTCTTCTTCCAACTATCAATATATTTGTGTAGTTACACAGATGCTGATGCGTGCGTACGTACCTTCCATATAGAGTATGTTTAGATGGGTGTCTGTATGTGTCTAGATGTATGCATGCATGCTTAGTTGAATGTATGTATGGGTCTAGATGTATGTATGCATGTATAGTTGAATGTATGTATGTGTCTAGATGTATGTATGTATGTTTAGTTGAATGTATGTATGTGTCTAGATGTATGCATGCATGCTTAGTTGAATGTATGTATGTGTTTAGATGTATGTATGCATGTTTAGTTGAATGTATGTATGTATCTAGATGTATGTATGCATGTTTAGTTGAATGTATGTATGTGTCTAGATGTATGTATGTATGTTTAGTTGAATGTATGTATGTGTCTAGATGTATGTATGTATGTGTCAAGATGTATGTATGTATGTTTATTTGAATGTATGTATGTGTCTAGATGCGTGTATGCATATGTTTAAATGAACGCAAGTATGTGTTTAGATGCAAGTGTGACTAGGTAGGTATATTTATGTATTCACGTACGATATGTTGAAAAATATCCATCGGTTGTTCGGGCATAACGATGTGCAAAATAATGGGTCATTAGCCTCTGCAAAAAGAAATTATATCCTATCTAATTATTAACTGCACTGTCTTTGCAATCACGTACATGTATGTGTTTCAGTACGTATAAATGTGTATATGTATGTATGTGTGTGTATTATGCATGCTTGTATGTGTGTGTGTGGCGTGTGTGTGTGTGTGTGTGTGTGTGTGTGTGTGTGTGTGTGTGTGTGTGTGTGTGTGTGTGTGTGTGTGTGTGTGTGTGTGTGTGTGTGTGTGTGTGTGTGTGTTGTGATGTTCAGAATATAAAAAACCTACACATGCTCTGCATTGAAATAATAAACTTAAGGAAGGGATTACATTCACATTAGGTCTGCAGCATGGAAGCCTGTCACGAGGGATGATGATGATGGTGATGATGGTGATGATGGTGATGGTGCTAAAAACGATGAATCGTTGCCACATTACCAGCACTAACCATCATAATCAACAACAAAAAATAAAAATAATTAAAAATAAAAATACAATAATAAAAATTTCTTCAACTGACGGCCCTTTGCTGATAAACTAGTTACAAATTTTCAGTTTGAGAGACATTCTAGAATATTATGTATGGTGGAAAGGTTTGCACGCGTTACGTCACTTGCATAACAGCTGACAAATAAGCGAAAGGTTGAAACGCGACAACTAAATTACGACGATTTATGAATTGCATGGGAGGACAAAATTATAACCAAGCCAATATTATATTGCAGTCCGAATTTTGAATTTCAGTGAATTAGAAAGCTGTCACCAAAAAAACTGGATCTGTTGAATGGAAGGTGGGTGAGTGTTGCATGGAGACTCATGCAACCCTAACCCTACAAAGCACGAGACGGGAGAGATTTCTTGGCGTTCCATCCAGGTCCCGGCAGCTGCAGGACCACACACCTCAACAAACTGTTATAACATCCTGGCGTAATTGGTGAACATTTTCGCTCTTCAGCTTGAAGGGTCAAATATTTCATTAGGAACACCTCTCTTGCCACTTTTTACAAAAGCAAATTTTTCAATTATTCAAAGATTGGTTGCAAGTTTTTTAAAAGCAACAGAATTTCACATTTGTCTTCCTTCTAAGAAGAAAATTATTGCGATATCTGACTTTTGATGATAGCTTCACAGGTTGAATAAGAACATTTTTAACCACATTAAAAGTTAATTTTATACTTTTCAGCCAGTAGTTAATTATACCTTTGCAAGCAGTTTCATAGAAAAATCAACAGAATAGATTAACAGAACACTGTTGAACAAATACTTCTTCATGATAACTTGCTCAACGGCGTAATGAACTGAAGAAATTTTCTGATGAGATGAGTAACCCGGCCGAGCATTAATTACTTTGAAACCACATTTACAAAGAGCTCAACATTCTGAAAGATGAACGTTAAAATTGTTTGAGGAGGGGCACATGTAAAACACCTTGTTAGCGAAGGTCACGAATCGATTTCTCAAACGAAATTGGCAGAACATTTTTAAACTGTTAAATTGTCAAATTATTTTAAAATTTATTTAATGATGCTCTACTGCTTTTAAATAATAAAATAGAGTTGATAGATTATTTGAAACAAAACAAACAAAATTGCCAACCAATTAATTAAGCATCCCAAAATTATTTCAAAGCGTTTGAAAAGCATTTGAAAGTATTTGATTATGTAAAACGAATGCAGAAACGATTGAATTTGAAATAATCATCAATATAAGATGTTAACAAGTGAATAAAATTCTTATAAATATTGCTTCAAGTTTAAATCGTGGTTGAACAGACATGCGGATAGCAGAAGCACGAAGAAGACAATACGTCCATGGAAGGAACGAAATGCAAAATTTTTCTTGTGCGGAGAGGTTTTGAAAATCGATCAGGACATCAATGTTTGTTGTTGTGCGCTTCTAGATTGACAGCTCAATTGTTCTGTCTGTCACGTGTCTATGTTGTTGCTGCTGCTGATGTTGTTGATGATGGTATTTATGCAGCTATTGTTGTAGACATATTTTCTTTGTTTTTGATGGTGTTGTTTTAAGCTGTTATTTAAGCTGATTTTATTGTTTTAATGTTTCGATGTTGTAGTCGATGTTGATATTTGAGTTGTTATTGCTTTTGAAGTTGATGTAGTTGACGTTGTTGTACTTGAAGTTGCTAATATAGAAGTTGTTGCGTCAATGTTTTTTTTTGTTTTTGCCATTTTTTTTGTTTCTGATATTTTAATGTCACTCAAATGTCTTTTCGCTTGAGATCGTTTTGGATGTTGATTGGCTGCGTCGTCTTCAGTATTGTTCCTGCTTTTGTTCAGTGCGGTTGGAGGGCGCAGTTGTCTTCATCAACAACGTCGTGTTTTATGTTTTTGGTGCTGTTGTTTTATTGTTCATGGTGGTGTTGCTGTTTGACTTGTTGCGCTGCAAATTATTACAATGCTCTAACTATATTTGTTTTCTAATTGGTTCCTCTTAGTTGATTATATTTGACAGAAGATTTCTAATTTCATATATAAAATTTTAATTTGATCTTTTGGAGCTTGAAGAGAAATATTGAGTTGGTCATTCAGAAATTGTTAGTAAGAAGAAGACTTTTGAATAATTTAAACCTGCCAGATTTGAAATAGTAAAATATATTTTCTACATTTGCTATATAATTCATCATTGAGTTAACAGATGAAATTTCAGTATGAGATTATATGAAAGCAAGGATTTCAATGACTTTGAGAGAAGTTAGCACAGCCCGGCCGGTGCACGCACGTTGCAACTGAGCCATCTGTCATTCGGTTCATTTTATCGCAATGTACTAAAATTAAATCAATAAATATTCAATATAAATATATTTTTATCTTTTAGTTGATTGAAATACATATTTAATTTTTAAAATAAGAGCTGGAGATGTCGTTCAAACAATATTCGCATGGAAGAGTTCACATTTGAAAATATTTGATAAATTAACAATAAAATATTTAAGAAATCCAAGCTCACTTCACGCATACATTATGAGTGTATTGTGCTATGTTAAGGCGTATAAATCATATAAATTTCATTAAATTATTAATTAATAAACTAATTTACTTATTTATATCCATTCATCCATCCATCATCCATCCAACCATCCATCGATTTATCCATCCATCCATCAATTCTCTTTTCAATGTTCTTCAGAGGCGTCAAGAACAAACACACAGTGAATGTAAATACACGTGGAACAACGCATCCCACACATTGCACGGCCGGCGGGGATCTCTTTGCAATTGAATCCGGTCACAGCAACAGCAGTGTCAGACATCTTACCATTGCACCATCGCAACGCCCATTGTGTACAAATAATTCATTAACGTTAATGTTAATGGAATAAACATATTGGATATTGTATATATTTTACACCTTTTTGAGTATGATGAGCTGTTTATTAAATTTAATCAAACGGGCAACAAAATCAAACACTTGAACATTTTTAAATTTTTTGGTTTACAGCCTTCGGCTTCGGTCTGATGCAACTTGCATCACACTGACCATCAAACACGTGGACCTCGTATAACTTGCATCACATTGCACCATCATACACGTGAACAGTGGCAGATTTAGGGGGAGCTGAGAGACCATGGCCCTCCGTTGTAAGCAGTCTTTTTATTAAGTCAGTAAAACTCAGTTTTTGCCCCAAAAGAGCTTTTATGTAGAAAATCGACCAAAAATTAACGTGACAAGCCAAAAAAGTTTGCCATCCTAATTTTGGCTACACTCTCTTAAATTTTGGATAATTTGGCCTTCCGTCAAAATTTTAAAATTGATACATTTTCTAAATTATGGCCCCCGTCAATGTTCTCACGTGTATCTCTGATAACTTTGATAACGTGTAAAATCCACATTTAACATGTCGTTATGTAAGGTAATGTAATGATTGTATGAATAGCATTGACTGGGGTACACTTGACTGACGGCATGCATCTGAATTTATGACAGAGTAAATGTAACTCATGTTTGCCTGTTGGCAAGGTCCAATGCATCGCAGCATTCAATATTATTTTTGTTATGAAATAGGGATGTTATTTGTTTGTATTTGTATCAATTTATTACTTATTTGCATTTGTACCAATTTATTATTTGTTTTAATTTGTATCAATTTATCATTTGTTTGTATTTGTATCAATGTATCATTTGTTTGTATTTGTATCAATGTATTATTTGTTTGTATTTGTATCAATCTATCATTTGTTTGTATTTCTTTCAAATCATTTGTTTGCATTTTTATCAGACAACTTAGAAAAAACATTTTTAGCAACGTGTTAACAATGAAGCCAGACATAAAAATATATTAAAAATAAAACATAAAACAAATTCATCAATTAAAAGTATTATATAAAAAAGTTAAAAAATTAGAATAAAAAAAAACAAGCAAGCAAGCTTCGGTAATAAAAAATAAAATTCGTCATTGGTTTGTTGTGGTTTTAGAAGTGAATCACGATCTAGAAAGAGTGCAAATATTCATTGGAAACTGGTGTTTTTTGTGTTATTGCAAAAGTTGAACATGAAATAAAATCAAGCCAAAAGTGGCTATTTGCCGAAACGAACATGAACCGTCAAAAAAAGCCGACGCCTGTTTCGCGGGGATGACGAATGACGCCGCTGTGTTTCGGTGAGGCTTAGAATTAAATAAACTCCATAAAATACACGGGGTGCTATGCAGGGTCGCAGAATCAAATTTTGGAACCATTAGCAGAAGGTGGTGATCATTGCTTCAAAAAATTTGTTATTACCTCCAACATTACTAATCAATGCGAAAAATTTTATTGGCCTGAATGAGATTGAATAACTCAAATTTGAATTTATTTATAAATTTAATCACCTGGTATTTTTGTATCAAAAGTTAAGGCAAAAATACATTATCATTTGAAATAAATTTTTTGAAACAATTTTCAAAACAATTTTTTTCAATTTAACAATTTTAATTTCCTTCTTTCAACTGATGTGAGTTCTCCTCCCATAGCAGTAATTAATGAGAGATATTGTAATCCAACTGAGACGAGTGGACGTGCAACTGTACCAAGTTGGGCCTAAGTCCGTAACAATAGATCCGCATCGTTGTCATTATCACAGTAAGAATCATAATCATTGTTTCTTTTATTAGTCTCATTAATAATGATATTAATAATAATAATAATAAATAATAATAATAACAATAATATTATTATTATTATTATTATACTTTGGTCGGACTACACTTCGCTCCCTTATAAATTAGAGGGATTAAATGTGAGATCGCTTAAACATTACACTGAAGCGTTGAGGGTTAAACTCCGCAACCACATGAAATCGCACATCAACAACGAAATAAATTGTTTGTGGATGGAATCTCACAACAGCTACATCAAAGTCGACAACATTCTTCCGAATTCAACTGATATAAAGCCGACACTTTCAAAGCTATCAACAGTCCAGCAAAACGCTGGTCTCGCACATCTGTCCTCACTGAAATGCCAAGGAACGATTCTCAAGTCAATCAAAGTTCATGTTTCGGCAACAAATATTTCTCGATCGTCGAAGTTCACTGCCGATCTGCCAGAGATTCTGTTCAAATTCGTCAGGAAAGCACTAATTCAACAGCTTCCGACAAATGCAAATCTCTCCGGATGGGGTAAGTCCTCGAATGCACTGTGTTCTCTATGCAACGCATTGCAGACCAACAAGCACATGCTGTCTAATTGCGGTTCCATTGCAGCTCTAAAAAAATACACAACACGTCACAACAAAATACTAACCTTGATTTTGGAAACGATTGAAACGGTAGCAAAACCAGATGTCACAATTTATGCCGATACGACCAGCGACGAATTCACTCTAGTATCGGCCCTTTTCAAATCAGCTCGGCCTGATATAGCACTCCATCGTGGTGACACCATCGAAATACTGGAGCTGGCAGTCTGCCACGAATCCAACTTCAACACATCAAGGAACTACAAGATATCTAAATACCAAAACATCCACAACGATAAGAAAGGACCAAAAACAATTATTAATACATTTGAAATCTTTCCTCTAGGTTTTTTTAATAGTTTCAAATTATCCCTTGTAAATTTTATTTGGACTGAACAGTGAACAATTATGTTACAATTTAATTAATTCAGTAATATCATCATCAAACGCTATCTATTGTGACAGACATTCAAATGTATAATAACTATATTAAGACTGATCATATTTCTCGTTGTACGCATTTTATATCTATAATGGCGAGCAGCGTAGACTACTTTCTCATCTTTAATTCATTTATTTTATTTTATTTTATTTTATTTTATTTTATTTTACTTTATTTCATTGAATATTTACTTCGCCCTTAATTGAAAAAAAAAATAAAAGAGTTCCCATTATTATTATTATTATTGATATCATCAAGGTAATTGTTGTCCTGTTTATGACCTTCTGTAACATCGTCACAATCTTCTATATTATACTTATTACGTCATCAACATAACCATCATCACCATCATCATGCCATTATTCTTGTCGTCGTCATCATCTCCCACCCCATCATCACCCCATCATCACCATCATCACCCCCCCGTCAATATGGATGACTTCATTTCTAAAGTCTCGCATCATCTTGTTCTTAGCAATAAATAATTTTAAGAGACGATGTTGTTAACAACGATAAGATGATAGTGATGATGAAGAAGAAGAAGAAGAAGAAGAAGAAGATGATGATGATGATGATGATGATGATGATGATGATGATGATAGTGATGATGATGATGATGATAGTGATGAGGAGGATGATAGTGAGAAGGAGGATGACGATGATAACGATGATGATGATTTATTTATTTATTTTTATTTATTTATTTATTAACGTATTTTGATGATGATGATGATGATGGTGAGAGTTAGGATGATAGTGAGGATGATGATGATGATGATGATGAATCCTAATAACAATAATAATAACAACTACTTTTACAACACTGATGTTAATGGCGAATCAATGGTGACGATGACGGTGATGATGATGTCATTTTCATAGAAAATATAAAGACCTTCAATAAACTTCATGACGATGATGATGATGTTGTTGATGATGATGATGATGTTGTTGATGATGATGATGATGATGTTGTTGATGATGATGATGATGTTGTTGATGATGATGATGATGTTGTTGATGATGATGATGATGTTGTTGATGACGACGACGACGATGATGATGATGTTGACGGCCATTTAAATGATTTTTTCGATAAAATTTTAAAAAAGGCATGATGATGTTGAAAAAACAATATAAAAAATATTTGGATAGCAAATAAATAACTTTACCATCATCAACATCACGATGTCCTAATTTCACAAATGTCCAAATTTAATAGCAATCATTGACACCTCTATCTCTATACTATATCTATCATTATATTTGTATCATCATTCTACTTGTATCATCATTATCGTCATCATTCATTCATCATTATTATTATTATGAGTAATCACTATATTGTATCATCCTAGTCAATTAACATTATCATTGATATCATCAACATTATCATTTGTATCATCAACACTATCATTGATATCAACAACATTATTATATATATCATCCGAATTGCCATTCATATCATCAACACTATCATTTATATCATCAATAGTATCATTGATATCATCAACACTATCATCGATATCATCTACGCTATCACAAATAAGCAATGTCATTTTATATCATTATCACAGTTGTTATCATCGTGATATCATTATCACAGTTGCTATCATCGTCATCATCGTCCCCATCAACATCACAACCACCATCACCAATATTGACTATATCGTCGTATTTGTCACCATTTTATTTCCATCATCATCACCATCACCATCATCATCACATTCATCATCATCATTATCATCATCATCAAAATCATCATCACCATCATCATCACATTCATCATCACCATCACCATCATCATCATCATCGCCAATCGATTCCTTTCCAGAAACATTGCTCACGCAGATGACAAAAAATAGCCCCAATAATAATAATAATAATAATAACAATGATAATAATATCATACAATCAACACATTAATATTAATCATAATAAAAAAAATTCTAACACCAATAACAAAAATCAAAATAATAATGCTGCTACTACTACTACTACTACTACAACAACTACTACGACTACTACTACTACTACTTTTATAACTTCTACTACTACTACCACCGCCAGTACTACTACCACCACTACTACTGCTGCTACAACATACAAACATACAATCAACATACAAACAACATACAATCAACATGCGAACAACACAACAATCAACATACAAAAATACAATCAACATACAAACATACAATCAACATGAAAACATACAATCAACAGACAAACAACATACAAACAACATACAAACAACATACAAACAACATACAAACAACATACAAACAACATACAAACAACATACAAGCAACATACAAACATACAATCCTTTTGAGATCCTTTGAATTAGCGCTTTATTAAATTTTTCATTAATAATAATAATAATAATCAACATACAAACAACATGCAAACAACATACAAACAACATACAAACATACAATCAACATGCGAACAACACAACAATCAACACAACAAACAACATGCAGAACAATGGACCATAAAATACATGAAGAAATAAAGACAAGGGGAATGTTGAACACGTCGTAAACACTGTACTTGTCATTAAGAGTCAATATCAATCTATAAGCTGTCAATTTGGCTGCATTGGATTTATCCTGTCTACTTCTTAGAGACCATTGTGTTGTTTACGCGTTGTTTATGTTGTCTATGCCACTCTCTGCACGTTTCTGTGTTGTTGTGTTGTTTTTATGTGCTTGTAAGTTGCGCTCACAAATCAATGAAGATTATTTTCGTTTTGCTCATTTTAAAACAAGGTTTGATCGTTAGTTGGTTGGTTAGGTTATCGGTCGGTCAGTCGGTCGGTCGGTTAGTTAACAAAGTATTATTTGATAATAATTTATATAAGTATTTTTGTTAAAATATGCCGATCGTCACAAAAGAACAACACATCACCACACCACACATCACCACACATCATCACACATCACCACACATCATCACATATGACTCGGAATTGAAATATCCATTTAAGTTTTTGTTCGAGATAAAAAGACCGACCGACCGATCGACCGACCGATTGATCGATCATCTACACAGCACAGACATCAAACATCCCATTCCAGCGTCCCATTCCAACATAAAAATGCATATTAAGATATACAATAATAATTATATAAGACTATAATAAGACTTGTTTGAGCGTTTCGTAACTTTTTCACAGTCGTCACAATTGTTGTGCAGATTATTTTCATCACATTTCTTCAATTAACATTTCGTCAACTTCGTCTTTTTGACATCATTGCCTATTTTTTATTCTTTGTAATGCAGCTCTGAAGAGCTCTGTAGAACGTAGAGCAGCTTACATGTTATTGTGAACATATAATTAAATTATGCCACTAGGGATGTACTATTGACACCTCACGCGCAAGCACCGCATCATACCCTTATGATGGTCTTTGATTTTCGGACAAACAGCATTCGAACCGTGCCATCGAGCAATAGCAGCGCGAGACGTGGCACTTCTACCGACTGAGCTAACTCAAACTCATTATCATCTTTTCTTTATTATCGTGGCCATCATCTTCCTAATTTTTAAATAGTTACTGTTATCATCATGACGTCACCACTACTTCAGTCCTAAGCACCACTTTTGAAATCGTCATCCTCCTCACCATCCTCCTCACCATCCTCCTCACCATCCTCCTCACCATCCTCCTCACCATCCTCCTCACCATCATCATCATCATCCTCACCATTGTCACCACCACCACCATCATCATCATCTTTTCCATCATCATCATCATCATCATCATCATCTTCATCATCATCAAAATCACTATCATCTTTTTCATCATCATCATCATCACTATCATCTTTTTCATCATCATCATCTTTTCCATCATCATCATCATCATCATCATCTTCATCATCATCAAAATCACTATCATCTTTTTCATCATCATCATCATTTCCATCATCATCATCTTCACTGACAATCATTTTGAGCAGCATGTTAAAATTTCAATGGTGCACAAAATTGCCCTTTTACGACCTTAATATTGCGAGATGGAGAGATCGTACAGGGAGATGCTAAGAAATAAAAAAAAGAATTAATGGGTGAATGGATGAATGAATGAATAAATAAATGAATGAGTAAATGTATTTTCTCAACATCTGCTTCAAAATAACAACAAAGACGTCATTCATCTTCTACTACCACCAATTAAAACTACAACACACAACCTTCGTCAGGGCAAACATAAGTATCAAGCCGTCCCCCAATCAACATATCAGGAAAAGACCTTCATCACAAGACACCTCAAACATATGAACACTCAATGAAACTTCATCATTCACACAACTAGTTTTTATTTATCGATCACCTCTCTAACTCACTAAGTCATCATCTAGTCTATTAATTTGCCTTTTTATGCCATTACTTCATTTTATTGTCAATATATTTAATTTTATTTTCTTTTATCTATTTTATTATTAATATTTAATTTATTCTATTTTTTTTTTATTTT
This sequence comes from Helobdella robusta, assembly GCF_000326865.2. Classification (NCBI taxonomy): domain Eukaryota; kingdom Metazoa; phylum Annelida; class Clitellata; order Rhynchobdellida; family Glossiphoniidae; genus Helobdella; species Helobdella robusta. Next base: position 202,929 of record NW_008704501.1, on the reverse strand, counting down.
TCTTGTTTAAACATTTTTCTTTCTCCGTTTTTATTTATTTATTAGTTTAATTTTGTACTACTGCCCTGCATGCTCTAACAGTTTCTGCGTCTATCAGATCCTGATTTCATTACACTCGCAACATGCGCTCATCCGTACACAGTCCATTATATAATAACGATGTACGTTCACTTCTTGCGTTTGTTGTATGCCTGTCGTGTATGATCGTGTGTAAACTGGAGGAAGCTAAAACGAAATTATGCCGTCGTACGAATGTGTTTGTAGCATGTGGGCCCGTGTGTGTGTGTGTGTGTGTGTTCAAGTTGACACATGTTTCTTTACATACATTACCTTACATACATACATTACATGCGGTGCATACATATGTGCGTCCCTACTGCATACACGATACAACGATGCATTTTACTTATGCTATATTTTTATTTATATCTCCACTGAAGTCGACTCATGAGATGATTTAGACATATTCAAAACTACTTTATATATATATATATATATATATATATATATATATACTTATATATATATATACTTATATATATATACGTATATTGATGAAAATCACAGCATGTTCGGCGTTAGTTAACTTCTAACTTAACTTTTCGATTTTTCTAACGGTCAATCTCAAATCATTTTCAAGTTTCTTGAGTTCAAAAGCAAAATTTTTGTTTATTTTATGCTCAAATATATATATACTGCTGTGCCTCTATTTTATTTTGTTGATTCCTTGTTTGTATGAATTCTACCGAATTGTTGGCATTTACCAATTTGAAGTTTGTCTTTTCAATATTCCTTACTAGATTTTTTTGAGAATTGTTCAATTTGTTGAAAATAGAATTACCCAAGTTCATCATGCAAATTTAATGGAACTGTTTTTTTTATATTCATTAATAATAATTTTAAGAATCATTAAAAATAACGTCCAAGCAAACAACGAAAACGATAGTGTTGAACTACGAATAAACTACTCCAACCAAAGAACGTGATGAAAAACAACTGCACTAGTACACCAGAATGATATATATATATATATATATATGTGTGTGTGTGTTTGTGTGTGTGTGTGTGTGTGTGTGTGTGTTTGTGTGTGTGTATATATATTTCTTGGTTACAATAATTGAGTTGAGTTATCTCAAACCTTATTCGGTAGGCTGCTGACGAGTCTCGTGAGAGACGAAACGTACGTCTGCCATATGGCGGGTAATGGTTAACCAATAATATATATATATATATATATATAATATTTTATAAAATTTATCAAATTTTTAGCTTTTGAAAATTTACGATTGAGCCTTTCAATATTTCTGACAGTAATATAATAATTTTATATAATTAAATTATATAATTTTATAATAATTATCCAATTTATTAAAATTACTGAAAAAAATCATTGGTGATCACGGTGAAGCGTGTAGGCCATACTTCGATTTTACTCATCATCAGCGCTTATATAGGGATATTTAAAGGTTTTACAATTCTCTCTGTGTGCAATGTGCTTTTATTCTGCTCTTTACTGTCAGTTTATTATATCTTTGTTTTGTTCATTCTCTTTGCTTGTTAAATCTTTCAATAATATTCTTCTGGTCAATCTGGTCTTTAATGATGTTGCCATTCTTTGCTGCTCGTTGATTTGCGGTTTTCTTTGGTCAATGGAGATCACTTCAGCAATTCTTAAATTGTTGTTGTTCTTGTTCCTAGTATAATATATAGTACAAAAGGACAGGACAAAGCAAAAGCAGAATACACGCACACACACTTACACACACCACACACACACACACACACACACACACACACACTAGCACACACAAGCAATCATATGACCTCATAATTTTGTTTGGATAATAGCAAATAGTTTTTGCTGACCAGCAAATCTTGTTAGCAAATTTTTACATTTAAAATAAGTACAACATGCATATATTTTTGATATTTTCATGCACGTATGATAATAACATTATGTGAATGACTGAAAACTGCAGCATAACGATGTGGCCAACTCATTATACATGCATTGGCTATCGAATGACGAAACGACACGTCATCTCATTAATATGCATTAGCTCTTGTTAATATTCACAAGGCAGCGGCCGCAGTTTGCATCATGTTTATGTTTTTATCATTCCGCTGTTTTTTTTTTATGATTTTCATCATTTTATTTAGCAGTGGTGAAGTTGGAATGCAATGCAGCTCATTATTGCAGTTAATTTCACCATAATCGTTGAATTATCTCCATCATTAATATCATCTTTACCATCATCTTCATCATCATCTTCACCATCATATTCATCATCATCTTCATCATTCACATCGCCGTCCTCTTCATCAACACTGTTAGTGTCATAATCATCATCATCACCATCTTCATAATCATCACCATCACCACCATCATTGACGATGACGACCTCATTTAATATTGCTGGCTAGAGGACGTGATAAGAACATGAAATCCTCTGCAAACTTTCAGTTATCTCCATCTAACGACGACGATGATGATGATGATGATGATGATGACAATGATGATGAGGAGGAGGAAGAGAATGATGAGGATGATGATGGGGATGAGAAAGAGGATGAGGGAGAGGATTTTAAAACAACGACGATGATGAAGATGATGATGACGATAAGAAAGATGAGTCCGATGACGATTAGGATGGTGACACGAAATCTGAAGTTTGTCCTGCGTGTTAGATGGATGCGCCCAAACCTTCCAACCGACCAACTAACCAACCAACCCATCGGCCCTTCTTAGACTCCCTCCCTTAACCGAAATAACAACAATAGCATCAATAGCAACAATATTAATATCGTTAACAACAACAGCATTTCTAATAACAATAACAACAATAACATCATTAATAACGACAACAACGACAATAACAAAAATCACCACATTTATATTGAAATTAATGTAATTGCAATGACAATAGTAGTCGCAACAAAAGTGATGACTTCAGTCCCAGTGTTAATTTTTTATAAAAATGATTTGACTGGAAATTGCAGCAGAGTTGCCTGGTGGGATTTTTTTTAAATAATTTATTGAGTTGATGTTAGTGCTGAAGCTTTGAACTGACCCTTGCAATACACATTTCACAGTTCACAATTCACTAAGCATTTAAACGGTAAATAGAAAAACTATAACTGACGCGCCGTTAAATAATGGTATATTTTATAAGAAAAAAAACAAATAGCTTTGGTTTGGTTAGTATTATTATGTAACCAAATAGTAATGATGAAGACTCTTTTATTCAAAGCCAGGGTAATGAATAATTAAAACTATGAAGTGGTAAAATAATGAAATGCCAATGTAAAACCACCATGCTCACTTCAAAATAAAAGTACAGAGCGGTGAAATATATTCAAATTTATATCATAAATTTGAATATATTTTAATAATAATAATTTAAATAATAATAATTAGAAGAATAAGTGGATGGAAAAGATGGGGAATATATGCATCGACTGGATGTCTTTCGCCGATGACAATGGTTAGCGTCCTTTTATGTGTTCAGTTATTTGCTGTTATACGTGCGCACGATGCGGCGTGCAATAAACCGCGGAGAAAATGCGTGCACTGAAAACAGACGCATACTCTAACATCTTACATCGTTATCATCATCATCGTCATTGATATCACCATCATCATCACCGCCATCATCACCATCATCACCATCATCATCATCACCGCCATCACCACTAACATCATCATCATTGTCGTCGTCACGAAAATGACGTCATCTTAATCACGACTAACACCTGTTGTTGTTATAAACATCGGTTGGTGCATTGGTTGGTAGGATGGATTTGTGCTACTGCTATGTTGCAGCTGGTGAATTTTTTGGTTTGTTGTTTGTTTCTGTAGTCGTTGTTTGTTTCTGTAGTCGTTGTTTTAGTGTTGACGTGTTTTTGATGTGTTGTTGTTGTTGTAGTAATGTTTTTGTAGTTATGCATTTGTAGTGCATTTGATATGCGTGTTGTATTTTGTTGTGACGTTGTTGTTGCGTTGCATTTTGATGTTGTAATGTTGTTGTTGTATTACATTGCGTTGTTTTTTTGCATGATATCGACGAATGAATATCTTAACAAAATTGCGTTATCTCCTGAATAATTGCGTCTTGTGCTAGAAGATTTTGTTGTCGTCGTGGGGTTGTTGTTGTTGTTGTTGTTATTGTTGTTGTTATGGTGTTGTTTTTTTTTGTTATTGTGGTTATTGTGTTGTTACTGTTGTTGTGTTGTTGTTGTGAATTTTGTGTTGTTGTTGTGAATTTTGTGTTGTTGTTGTACTGTTGTTGTTGTATTGTTGTTTTTGTCTTCTTTTTGGTGTTATTGTTGCGTTGTTGTTGATGTTGTTTTGTGGTTGAAAAATTAATTTTACTTCTTTTCTTACAATGCTGAAGTTTCCTTTGTTTTTTGTTGAAATTTTATCTAAAGGTCAATTTCTAGAAAAAATTCAACAACTAACTTCAAAGTAGAAAAAGGACAACTCAAGGGCAGAAAAATCTTTTTCGCGTTGTTACGATGATGGTGGTGGTGTGTGGCTGCTGTTGTTGCTGTTGTTGTAGTTACTGCTGTTGTTGTAGTTACTGTTTTAGTTACTGTTGTTGTTGTTGTTGTTGTTGTATTTACTGTTGTTGTTGTTACTGTTGTTGTTTTAGTAATCCGTTACTTTTAGCAGGAATGCTTTTCAGTACTGTAATGTAATTTAAAACTAATAAATAATATTGCAATGTTCAGTGAATGTTGTTTTTTGTTAATAAAAAAGGTGAAGACAAAAATGAATCTTAAATGTTCGTACGTAAGATGATGAGGATGGCTGCGATGATGATGATGATGATGGTGATCAACTAATGGTGATTGTGGTGGTGATGATAAGGTGATGGTGACTGAGATGATGACTAACGAACGATGATGATGATGTGGGTC